>NC_081548.1:6425387-6446300 GCF_901000735.1 Corylus avellana | reverse complement strand
GCGGGTTTTTGCCCACCCCCAAACCCCCCCAGAGCCACCCCCAAGGAGTTTGGGGAGTTTGGGGTTGGCCAGCTCCCTTCAATTTTTTATTTATTTATTTTTTAATTTTTAGATTTAAATTTTAAAATTAAATTAATATTTTAATGATTTGTCTAACGGCTGTTAAAAAAATTTGATGGTAAGGAGTTTATTGATATTTTGATTAACCCAGTGAGTAAATTGTCGGGAAAAAAAAAAAAAACTTACAGAGTTTTTAATTTTAACGGGTTGACTCAGGGTCTTATGATATATTTACCCTAATTATAAATTTATTATTATTATTATTTTTTTTGTAGTGCCACTTTATTATTTATACTATTAATAAATAAATATTATTTTCATTGTAAACACAAGAGCATGGTGTAGCCTTCACGACAATTTCAATGGTAGAGGAATGCTTCAATGGTCATAGTCAAACCACCCTAAATTCCTTTAATTATCTCATTTTTCTCTACTGCTTTCGCTACTTTTCTCTCTCTTTATATTTCATTCATTACAATTTTCTACACTCTGATCGATGATGGGAAAAAGAACCGATGGAAATGCATGAATTCACTCCCAAGTCTTTGGTTGACGCGAGTCCCGTATTGAATAGTGTTAAAAATTAAAATAAAAAAGAAAAAGAAAAGAAAAGAATTTGGTATTTTCACAGAGAGAGAGAGAGAGAGAGAGAGTTTAGGGCGAAACCACCTTACGGCTTGGGGTAGGTGGTTCCCCAAAAAAAATATATATATATATATATATATATATTAATTTTGTCTCTCAAACTAAGAGTTTTAATTCTACCCTTGACTACATGTGTGAGTGGATTGGAGTTTATTTGTGCTTTGAAAAAATGCAATGAAGGAGTTGAAAGTGCTTCTCCAAAGCCCGAACAAAATTGCACTTGTCTTGGGGCTAGGGGCGAAGGAAGGGGCCCCAAGGGGGGCGTTTTAGCCCCCCTCTCAACTTCTAAAAATTCTCTTTACCTTTGGTAAAATTTTTCCTATGCCATGATTATGCCCCTCCTCACGAACTCTCCAAGACAGATGTTTTTAGGAATACCTGTACCTTGGGACTTGAGTTGACTCTAATTTTTTTTATTTGTCACTGTAAGAAGTTGAAACTTTTAGAAGAACGAAAGGTCGAAGATATATAGTTAATTTTCTGTTTTCTTTTAAAACGCATCCTCTCACTAAATCAAGTTTCACGCTAGCTGACTAATTGTTCACTTGTTTCCACTATTTTCTTGATGTAAAGAAGAAGTTTTGACTTCATTGTGTAAATAATGAAGAAATGACCATTTTTTTTTTTTTCTCAAATAAACCATTGACAAGACAAGGCACTAGCACAAGCACAAAAGTCATAAAAAAAATCAAACTTTCCATCACATTTTGTAGGGGTGCAAAGGCGGTTACGGTTAGCGGTTAATGGCAATAACCGCTAACCATAACTGCCTTAACGGTTAGTTGATTTTACTAACCGCTAACCGCCTAGCGGTTAATGGTTAGCTGTTAACCGCCGGTTAGCGGTTAGCGAAATAGATAACCGCCCGCTAACCGCTTTTTTAAAATTGGGCTTTTTTTTACGCTCACTTTTTTTTTCTTGTGTTTTTAATATCTTGGGCCCAATTGCTATAAAAAGAGCCCATATTGAAAAGTCAAAAATATTTGACCTAAAATTTACATTTACTTGTACTTTAAAAAATTTTCCTTAAATATTAAATCATAACCAGTTAATTATTTAAATTCTTATCATATTTACTTATAATCTTTTTTCTTTGAATTGAACTTAATATCTAATGGTAAATGGTAATGTTCAAACTCCTAAATCCTAAATTCCTAAAGTATCTAATAATGCTTTAATTAAATTGTAAACTTGTAGTTATAAGTAATATATTGTTTAATTTAATTGATTCAATTGTGATTATCATTGTACATGAATCATATGATTAACTTGTAGACTTATGAGTTATGTCATATTATATATGTATTATTTATTATTATATAATCATATGATTTAATGATCAAATCATCATGTGATATAATCATATCAATTATAGTGATAATATATAAATTACTAAAATTATAATGATAATACATTAATACTTAAATTGTGTTTATAAGTAACACATTGGTCATTGTTTAACTCAATGTCAATTACTTAATTTGATATTATACGAATCATATCATCATTGTACATTAATAATATGATTCACTTGAAGTCTTGAATAAAGTATTTGAATTGTCATTGAATCATATGATTAAGTATTGATATTATACATTTATATTATTCATATACATATGTAGACTTATATAGACTTATAACATATATAGACTTATAAGTTTATAACATACATTGAAAATAAGTCTCTAGATATTTAATTGTTGTATTAGTATGAATTGGTATACTTATGAGTTATGTCATATTATATATGTATAATTTGTTATTATATAATCAAATGATTTAATGATCAATCTCATATGATATAATCATATAAATTATAGTGATAATATATTAATACTCAAATTGTGATTTAATTATTTTTTAAAAAAATTGTGATTTAATGATCAAGTGATTATGTTATATCTATAAATATTTTTTTTATAATATATAATTATAAAAATATATTATATAAAAAGGCGGTTAGCGGTTAGCGGTTACGGTTAGTAGACCCAATAACCGCTAACCGCTAACCGCTAGGCGGTTATAGCGGTTAGGCGGTTAGCGGTTAATGCGGTTAGACGGTTAGGCGGTTAGGCGGTTGGCGGTTATAGCGGTCGCCCGCCTTTGCACCCCTAACATTTTGTTCAAAAGAAGACAAACCTCTTCAAATTATCATTTCAATGATAATATATCCCTCAAACTATCAATTGTGACAATTTATCCTCCAAACTACCAAAACAATGACAATGTACCATAAATTTTAAAAAATAACAAAATTACCCTTACTAAAATAAAAACAAAAATACTAAATTTTTATTTTGTTTCAAAATTTTAAGGGTATTTTTGTCTTATTGAAAATTATATAGGAGAAATTTCGTCATTTTTTCTAGCATTGGGGGTACATTGTCATTGTTTTGGTAGTTTATGGGGTAAATTATCGTAATTGATAATTAGATGAGTAGATTGTCATTGAGGTAGTAGTTTGAGGGGATTAAGTGGACTTTGCTCTAAAAAAAATAAAAAAGTATAAAAAATCAAGCAAAATACAGCACATTACATTCAAATTTTTTTTTTTTTTTTTCTAAAAAAAAGAAGAAAAATAGTACATTACATTTAATTAATGTACAAAACAAGATATGTAATACTTAGAACTCATAAACCCTAGTTGTCTCTTTTCTCTCTAGCCGCCAGAGAGAAAAGCGGAACCCTTCAGCCACAAAGGGGAGGAGGGTTGGCCGTTTGGCAGCCTTCCTCCTCCCCTTGTCCTTCTCGCTCCAATACTAGCTATTTACCTGATGCCTTAGCCCTGGTGCCTCCTCTCTTCCCCTTCCTTGCCGCTCCTTTCCCCCTCCGTTTTTCTCCGTTTTGCCCCTTCCCTGCCGTTTTTCTTCCCCCGCCTTCATTTTCTGCAGCGGGCTCCTTGGCCTTGTTTTGGCTCTTTGTGGGTTCGGATTTTGTCTGTAGTCGCCACCAACCTATGTCGTTGCTTCACTGCCCGCTATTAGGGTTTTCTTGCATGCGTCCCCACCGCGTCGAGCTCCCACACCCCTTACGCGGCGGTTTCCAGCCTGCATGGGTCCGGCTCCCTTCCGACTACCATCTTCCCACTTTGTGCTCATTTTCCCTGTTTTTCCCTGTTTTGGTGGCTCCTTGTTGTTTTTTTTTTTCTTTTTTTCTTGTTTGTGGTTGTTTTCAAGTCCTACTTTGCCGGTCTTCTCTGCACCTGACCGCCACCCACCGTCTACTGTTGGGCCTTTCGATGCATCCCCACCGCAATGAGCTTCCAATGCCCCTTCGGTTTTCGGTTCCCGGTGTGTGCGTGATTGGAGTGTGCTGTTTTTTTCTTGTTTTATTTCCCTATTCTGTTGCTTCTTTAAAATGTATTTGTGTTTTGGCGTGTGTTTTTTTCCTGTATTGTTTAATTTCCATGTTTTGTTCGGTTTGTAATAAGGCTCTTTCCCCTCTCACTCGATCTATGTCGCCTTCAAATTAATTAGTTTTGGTCCAGGCCTTTGGGTTGTGGATGTGATCATTATCCTGGCCTTCGGGTCGAGGAGGAAGAGTTTCAGCATGAGAGTCTTTCCGCTCTCAAGGTCGAGGAATAATTGCTATCCATGCATTTGGTTGAGTCTGTCTGTCACAGATCTAGTATTAAATCTGATTTTAGTCATGGGTTAGCGGATTGGTCTTAAATCTTGTACTAAACCTGGTAATCTTATAGTTTTATGCTATGGTTGCTTCAGAGCTTTGCTCTGTGATGTAAGAGCTTTATGCACGTGGTATTATTGAATGAAATGTTATGTTTTTTTTTTAAAATTAAAATTAAAAAAAAAAAATAGCAGCTCTAAAAGAAATAACAAATAACAAAAAAATTAGCTACTTATAAAAAAACAAAAAAATTAGTTAATTTATCCCATCTCAATTTCGAGTTCGGCGCCAAGTTTTTCTCCTCGTGCTCTTCTTCCTTTTTCGCCTTCTTCTTCTTCAGCAACTCGGGCTCCGACTCAGCCGGGCCAGCTATGGCCGCTTGGTTGGCCGAGCTCCGAGTCACCCTCGCCTGCAACTCGGGCTTCGCTGGGCCTTGCTGCTTGTCGCTTCGTTTCTTGGGCACCATTAGAGAAACAAAAGAAGAAAGCCCCTGTCTGATTGCTCTCCCCCTCTCTCTCTCTCTGTCTGTGATATTAATTCATTTTGCCGCTAGGTGAATTTAAAAGGACGGTCTGGATTTTGAGTTGAGGAGATAGAATGGGCATGTGAAAAGATGGAATGGACAAAGAAGAATATCAAATAATTTTATGGATATACAAATTTGTTTATTTTTTAAAAATAACAAAAAGACAGAGAAGAGGGTCAGCCACATACTTTTTAGGTTTTATTTGTTCATATTTTTTTATTTTTTTTATTAAACAAAATTATGATGATGTAATATAAAGATGAAAGTAATTTTGAGTTTTTTATGTTTTTTTACTATTCATTAATACATTTATTATTAAAAAAAAAAAAAGAAGAAAAAAATATTATTAAACAAAGAACCTATAAATATTCTTACGAGATTAAGATAGATTATAGTTTGATTCAATTCTAATATAAGCTCCATTTATTTCGGCGTAAAATGATTTCAACTTAAACTATAACCCAACTTAATCTTGAAGAAATATTTATAAGTTATTTGTTTAATAATACTTTTTTCTTCTCTTTTTTTATGAACAACAAAACTCCATTCCAAGCATGAATGGAGAAAGAATGATGGAGTATATATAACTATTGGGCTACCAACTTGTTTTATTTCTTGGCAATCATATGACAGTCGGATATTTTTGATAATAATTTTGAAAAGTGTTTTCTTAATTTTGTTTTGTGAAAAATATTTTGATATTGTAAAAATGTTTGCGCTTTAAATTGTTTATATATATATATATATGTTTGTTAATGTTTTTTAGATGGTGTATTTTTATTTTTTGTTTGAGAAATGCTAGGGAGTTAAATAAATGAACCTAAAAAAAATTCAAACTGACATGGTAAGGATTTTTAAATTAAAAAAAAAAAAATGCAATTCTCTCTTCCTTGTCTGTCACTTATAGTCTGCTACATCAGTTTGAAAATTTTTCTGAGTTCATTTGGTTGGCTCCCTAACACTTCCCTTTTTGTTTTGAAAAAATAGTATTTTGATGTGATGAAACTAGAGAGGGGCTAATCAGCTAGTGTGAGCCATTTAAGGTCCCATTTTTTTTTTTTTTTTTTTTTTTTACGTTGGGCGATCTTACTATTCCCTTCTAAAATTAACTTTTTAGTTCCCATCTTCTATAAAGGTACAAGTAATTTGAAATGTTTTATGAGTATTTTGTGTTGTGAATTATTTGTTAACATTTTTGTTTTGAAAAATAGGAAACTTAGAAAGAGGACAAAAAAAACTACCTTAAAAAAAAAAAAAAAAAAACATGTTTTATAGTATCGGGTTGGACTTAGGGTTGGAGCTGATCCTAACTTTTAGTGAGTAAACAAAAAAAAGCTAACAAATAAATATTTGGATAGAAACTTCTTACAAAATACCAACTAATTTCTAAAAGTGACATATATCATTTTAGTAATGATTTAAGAAGAGTCTTTTCAAATGTGACGTGACTTTTAAAATTATCATTAAATTTAAGATGATTATTATTAAATTTTAATCTATCAATAATTTTAAATGCCACATAAGATTTATGAGGACTCGTGTCTTTCTTATATCTTTACTTGTATCATTAACATGTAAGAAATACATTATTTTTATTTTATTAAATTTTTGTAGGAAATTTCAACAAACGGATTTATGAAAAATTTAGTTCGGATTGCATTTTATCAGATCCACTGTACCACGTCCACACATTCCCAGCTCTCCACTGTAACACATGGATGGATCAACGAAGGGTCAGGATGGGTCCAAGAAAAAGAGAATCATCATGCACCCCTACAATCAAACAGTCAACGTCTGGATGTTGATTTTATTTATGAATATTGTAGTTTTTATATATTTGTACATAAATCAACATCTAAAATATAATTTGAAATCATGAATGGAAAGCCCTGCATTAACTAAGTAGAATTATTTTATTTTATTTTATTTTATTTTTGTAAAAATTATGAACTTCATTCATAAACTAAATAATACGATCATAAAAACTTGTACAAAAGAGTGTAAGATATTGAATATATATAAATGCTAATTAACAATATAATTAGCAGCGGAAATTTAATATATATATGTATATGTACCTCCAGCCATTGTTTTGCTCAAGCAGCTTGAAGAACGACTCCACAGCAATCAAACTAAAACTAAACAATTTTATTGAGAGGTTCTTCTGACCTATGCCTACCGGTGAGTGCCAATTGATGGAATACACAGGCCTTATTTATAGGTAGGTCAGGGGACCCTCAATTAGAGCTGTTACCTTAATTATTCCTCACATCAAGGAATAAAAATCAAATCAATACAGCTAATTGATTCCACAAAATAAAATCAGTAATAAAATCAAATACTTGTTCCAAAAGAATTAAATCAGTAATTTAATTCAGAATATTTGATTTTACACAATAAACTTTAATTGGAATAAATTACTGAACACCGTAATTATATATATTTTATAATTACAATAATATATGTGACATAAGGGACATACTTTAAATGGAATTTCTTACATTCTCCCACTTGGCCCTTATGACACATAAATTCTTTATGGTGTTCAATTCTATGATATGACCAATACTTTATTTATTCCAACCATTTATGGAATCCTCCCACTCACTCAAGGAATACCACACACGAATCATGGCGGTAAAGCTTTTATATGATAAGCTGTCCCTTCCATGTATCACGATGTGCAATACCTCCCTAAATGAGTACCTTATGGATAATGTACTTTATGAATGAACTTCCTATAAGTCATTCGGGTCCAACTTTAATTTTATCCCCACGGATAAGAATGATAGATATGCGCACAAAAATCTTTATAACATAACCTTTATGTCTATAGACCAATTAAAGAGAAACTAAGCACAAATGAATTAATGAATCTCATATATTCCACATGACTTTATACTTTCTTTACCGGTAAACCGGTAAACCTTTAGTCATGGGATCCGCAATCATTAATTCAATACTTATATGCTTAATAGACACTTATTGTCACTTAATGTTCTCGTTCATAGTGATACTTTATGTCGATATACATACTTCTGCTTCTACTCAGTTTATTCTTAGAAAAATAACTGTAGTAGAATTAACTCAGAAGATCTTTATGGGTCTAATTATAAAATCGACAATTTTGAGACCTTAACAAAAATGTTCAACCATAATGCCTATGTAATTAATTCACAGCATGTAATGACTTTTGCTTTCATGGTAGATGTAGCAACTATAGTCTGCTTACTGCATCTTCAGTACATATATACTGAAGTTGATTTTCTACTATCTACACATTTAGCAAAAATCAAACCTGAATAAATACCATCAAATGGTAAGTGTATCTTTAGGTTAAACTGTAGTTCTTGGTTCATTGCATATTCCATAATACTATATTGACCCAATAGTCCAACTGCTATTTCAATGTCAGGTCTAATGTAGACCTGTGCATACATATGTAATATTTTTCATTTGCCTTTGTTCCAATACATTTGGGACATTATCCCCTTCAATAATAGGTGCTACTGAAGATTCATAGTTCTTCATTCTGAATCTCTCCCAAAAAACTTTAGCGAGAGGAACTATATGTAGCAAACCTAAATTAGTGTTTGCAAGCAAAATATTATCTATATACAGGACGAAAAGAAATGTAACTTTACTCCCACTGACCTTAAGGTATATTCAATTATTAACAAGGTTCTCAATAAACTCATGTAAGGTCACAACCTTGTATTATACACCAGTGGTGAGAGGCCTATCTTAGTCCATTAATAGATATCCTTAATTTGCAAGCTTTCTGACTGTTATTAATAAAACCCCTTAAGTTGTCTTATGTACACCTCCTCCTTAAGATCCTTATTCTTGTTTTTCACATCCTTTTGATATAGCTCTAAAACAAAATGAGATACTCATACCATGATAATCAATGCCTTCCTTTTGAGTAAGATCATTGGCTACAAGTCTAACTTTATATCGTTCAACATTACCCGGAAGCATCCTTTTAGGTTTTATAAACCCATTTGCAGCCTATGGCTACAACTCCCTTTGGTAAGTCAACAAGATTGCAGACCTGAATTTTAGCCAAAGATTTCATCTCCTCCTTCATGGCATTGAAACACAATGTGAAGTTATCTCCACCCAAAAAGATGTGAAAACAAATTTTGGATCGTCCTTAGGTCCGACATAAAAAATCAGACTCCTGGAAGTATACAACATAATCACTAGAGATTGTTAGTCGCCCTTTTTCTAGAGAATCTTCTTAATCCTACTTCATTTACTTTTGACCAAGTCTGAGTAGGTTCATTCTGAACTTGTTCCTTATGAGTTGACTGTTCTGAAACCGATTGTGCTTGAAGATAATCAATTTGATTTTTCTTAAGCACAATCAAACACCCTTCATGTGAAGGGGCTTCAGTCAACTCTTGTGCTTCCTCTAATTCAATCCCTTAAGGATAAGCACTCCCACTAAGTTCAGCGTTCCCTAGAAATTTTTTAATATTAGACTCAACAATTCTAGGACTAAATTAAGAATAGTAAAGCCTAAACCCTTTGGAGTTTACTGTATAACCTATAAAATTCCGCTAGTTGTCCTTGAAGCTAATTACCTTAGGTGTGGATTATAAATCCTCACTATAGCAAGACAACCCCATATGTGTAAACAATTTGAACTTGATTCCATTCATTCATTAATTTAGGTGTCTTATGGACAACTCTAAATGGAATCGAGTTAAATGTATACACAGCGGTTTTCAAGGCTTCACTCCATTAGGAGAATAGAACATTACCTTTCATGTCCCTTTTTCGTGTACCTACCATAATACTATTTGCCTCTATCAGATCTTACGATCTTGATTTTCTTTTGTTTTGTTTCTCTATTTCTACCTTATAGGTACCGAAAGCATTTAATGCCCAAACCTTATGATTTAGAAGATAGAGATACATAAACCTTATATGGTTATTACCGAAAGAGATAAGACATCTCTAACCATTTAGGCAAGAAGTATGGAAAATGTTACACTTGTTCATGATCTCAAGAATTTCAAAAATCCTTTTGTTGGCACCTTTAGTAGTATAGTTGGTCTGCTTTTCCTTAATGCAGTCCACATAAATACCAAAGATAGTAAATTTCAAGAGTCGCAAAAACTCTATCATTTATCGACCTTTTATTCTTTATAGAGATATATTCCAATCTCCAATGCCATAATATAGAGGATTTTCTCATTCATAAGACTCTTCTTTATGTCAACATTTATATGCAGGGATTAATTTTCCAAAAATTGGGATCTAGATAAATTTTAAATAGACCATTAATTTAATATTCCACCCAAAAAATTTTAACAATATTCAAATTTGATTTTAACAAACTAAAATAGAAATTAAATTTCTAAAAGAATTGTGGAATATATAAAAAACATTATTAAGGTCAAAATGACATAACATAATTTTTAAAATTAATCTATAGATCCCAACAACCCCCAATTGTAAATAATTATTATTTAGAAAACCCTGCATTATGTTGACAACGTGGACCGCTAAACCAAATTCAATCCACATAATCCTTAAGAGAGTCAATAAAAGAGATTTATGACACACTAGGTGTATGAGATTACCTTTATTTCAAGTCATTTATGATACTTTATGCAATCATTCTTTATATGCCCATAATTTTCCTTAGTGTAAGAGAAACAAGTATCTTAATTGCCATAACACTTTGTTGGCACCTTGTTCTCATTCATTAACTATTGGACATGGTTGCCTATAAAGGTTTTTCCCTTAACATGAGTAACTTTCTGGATTCTCATGTCTTAATCTCTCATCTTCTTGAACACACATGATCAGAAGTTTCTTCATTGATCAGTTATCCTTATGTGTGCCACAAGATATTTGAAAAAATATCATATTTAGATGAGAAAGTAAGATTGACCATAATGACTCAAAAAACTCAACCTTTAGGGACTTTATAATAAGCTGTTATGTCCTTCATTTCCATAATGTGCCCAGGCACATTTTGAAACTGTAAAAGGTTTTACTTTAAAGCTTTTCTATTAGGGTGTAGGCCAAAGCCTTAAGGGAACTCACTAAATGTTCCTCAATGAACTTTCTTTGGCCCTAAAACATTAAGGAATAAAACCCTAATGCTTTCCTTGATATGAGATTTCATGAACGTTGAAACTTAAGCGATTTAAATCACTACAATCGTTCATGTTTAATAATCTCATGTGTCGTACTTAATTTCGTATATACGAAACGCCAATTCAGTCTCCAAATACCCCAAAGTGAAAGCACATTTTCTTTTCAGTCAGGAAAAAAAAAAATTACCACTAGGAGTTATTGGAACATAAAATACTAATAATTAAAGCAGTAGGAATACATCCAGTAACCAAGAAAAAATTATATACTTTAATGCTATGAAATAACCTTATTTAAATTAACCAATGTTAATTTAATAGTAAATTTCAACCTACCTGTGGGCAAAGGTACATCACGCATGAAATTTACTCTTTATTAATAAGACTAATAAATTTAGCATTAAAAAATAAAATTTTCCGTACCTGTGGGCCTAAGAGAAATTTTATTTTTAATGTTAAATTTACTATCTTATTCTAATTAACTCATAAAAATAAAAACGTCCATGTGGGGATTGGCAAATTAAATTTATGAATTAATTACAACATGATGTTAATTTTCCGTATGAAGTTCATATATATGATCTTGATGCAATTATCATCATAAAATCGGGATGCTGTGGCTCTCCCAAAAATTATTATGATAATCACGACTTCATTAACATCATTAACTATATAGATGCCAAAAAATAAAGTTCCCAAGAATAAAAGACAAAGCCATCATGTTAGTGGGTAAACAGTATTTTTTCCAAAGTACAACCGGATAGTGTCCCAGGTAAGCGGGGGGGCGCACAACGGCACACTTAAGTCCCATGACTTGCCTTGCCAGAGCTTTCCGATTGCAATTTTGGATAGTACCATAAACATTCACCAATACATGAGATTTAGTTAATTATTCTCAGGTCCAGGCATCAAACACTTTATATTTAAACAATTAAAAGAATAAATATATCCTCAAGTTCATGCATTAAAGAAACAATAATTTAATACTGAACAATTTAAACCATAAGATGAATAAAAAAGTAATATTAAAGCATAGTAAACTGAATAGCCTAATGGTCTTGATGTGACCTTAGGCTCTTTATACCTTAAGAACCCAATGAGCCCAAATCATCTTTTTTTTTTTTTTTTTTTAATCCGAATGGGCTATTTGTATTGGGTCTTTCTTTATTGGGTTGGACCACTTTATTGGGTTACGGGTCAGCCCACTTAATGACCCAGCTCCTTTTGTTTGTTTTTTTTTTTTAAACTGGATCGGGCTTGGGTTAAAATAAACCCATACCCAATAGCCCAAAACACTAGACCCGGCTCTTTATGGGTTAGAAACCCTACCCGGCATCCTTAAGTCCCAAACCCGGAATTCCTAAACCCTAGCCGTCGCCCATCTTTCTTCTCCATATGCCGTCTCTGTCGCCGCTCTTCCGCATGCGCCGACCACGCGGGGCCGCTGCCCATAATGGCCATCTGAGATCGGCAACCACCAGAGTGGGTTGTCTCATCCAGCCAACGAGCCACCGCCGCCGCCACTGTTGTTCCTTCATAGGTGGCCGTGATGGGCGGCCGCTTGCTTCATGCGGCAGCCGTGCAAGGCCACCGCACAACAGCTCCATACGACGCAGATTGGCAGGAAATGTAGTGCCGTTCAACCCACATCTCCAGGATCTTTTCCCTTCACCCACACGGCCAAAAATCACCGTTCATTCCAGTGTACAGGCAGCCCGTATAGGGCTGCCGTTTGCCAGTCAGAACAAGCTACCTTTATGCGGCGAAATGCCGCTAGCAGTGGCAGTGGTTGCCGCTCAACTTCATGCGGCTAACGCCTTTGCCACCTTAGGGGAAAGAAAACCGGTGCTTACCGGTGGCTTTAGGGCCAGTGGGTGGGCCTAGAACCGAATCTTACTGTGAAGGAGTTCTCGTACAGGGACAAGGGCAATATCAAGGCTCTCTCCGGCAACATCCAGAAATTGTTAGTTTTTTTTAAGTCCAAACAGAACAGTATATCCAAAAGGACCAAAAAACAAATATTCATATACAAAGCATTCTAGATACTCGTATAAAAGAGAAAAAACAAATTCTCATGCCTTATTGCAATAGTGTGTGAACAAATAATATATAAAAACTGAACGTTCACAATAACTATTGGAAAAAACAATTAACTTAATGCTGAACAAATATGGCCTAGAGAAGGCTCTGATACCACATGTAAGATATTGAATATATATAAATGCTAATTAACAATATAATTAGCAGCGGAAATTTAATATATATATATATATGTATATGTACCTCCAGCCATTGCTTTGCTCAAGCAGCTTGAAGAACGACTCCACAGCAATCAAACTAAAACTAAACAATTTTATTGAGAGGTTCTTCTGACCTATACCTACCAGTGAGTGCCAATTGATGGAATACACAGGCCTTATTTATAGGTAGGTCAGGGGACCCTCAATTAGAGCTGTTACCTTAATTATTCCTCCCATCAAGGAATAAAAATCAAATCAATACAGCTAATTGATTCCACAAAATAAAATCAGTAATAAAATCAAATACTTGTTCCACAAGAATTAAATCAGTAATTTAATTCAGAATATTTGATTGAAATCAAATACTTGTTCCACAAGAATTAAATCAGTAATTTAATTCAGAATATTTGATTTTACACAATAAACTTTAATTGGAATAAATTACTGAACACCGTAATTATATATATTTTATAATTACAAGAATATATGTGACATAAGGGACATACTTTAAATGAAATTTCTTACAAAGAGCACAAAGCTCTACATGCCTAGAGCACGTAGCTCTAATATTACAACATCATGGATGCCTTCTGAAATTTCTTCAATCTAAACTTTATCCATAACTTGTTTTACCGCTCTTTTTGCCAAAGTAGTTGCGAGAATAATAGTCACAATTTAAGACTATTACTCACTTACAGTTGAAGAATATCATTGAGTCATACTCGAAGACTATCATAGAGTTACAGTAAATACTTAAAGACTATCACTTAGCTAACCTAGTTAGAGTAAAAGTTTATTTATATCCAACATGATTCTCTTAATAGGAGCATGTTATATTGTAAATATTACTCAGATAAATAAGAGTTTAATGCAGCTTTATTAGGGTTTGATCTTGTGGATATAGATCATAAACTGAACCACGTAAATCTCTGTGTTACTATCTTATTATTTCCGTATTTTTATATCTTTCATATAATAATTGTTTTTTTTTTTTTATTCTTCTTAATTTCTTTTTCCTCTTTAGAACTAAGAATGCTGCAGAAAAAACACTTCGGATGTTGGGTCTATCAAAACAATTTTAAAACTAAAAAAAAAATAAAAAATAAAAAATAAAAAAATAAAAAAAATCCTCCAATTATTTGTAGGAGAATGAAATTAGTATTATTATTAGGGTTTAATATTGTGCCCCTTAGGATTTAAACATTTTCTTTTTTTCTTTTTAGAGTTTCATTTTTATCACAAGAGGTACCTGTGGTTTTTATAAAGACGGAGATGGTATACCCGTTAAAATTTCGTCCAAAACTTAACAAAACGCCAAACCAACACCATTAAAAAATCATGTCGTAGTCATATAATTAATTTAAAAAAAAATTAAAAAAATTAAAAAATTATATTTTTTCAAAAAAAAAAAAAATTGTGGGTAACTGTAGCTACCCCCTTGGCCATTTGGGGGGTGGCTTTGGCCACCAGGCAACCCCCATCTAGCAGGTTTGGGAGTGGCTCACGGCCGGATGGGGGTGGCTCCAAGGGGTAGCCGAAACCACCCCCAGTGGGTTTGTGGGTAGTTTCGGCCACCCCCATGGGCTCCTGACCACCCCCATTCGGCCCACCCCCAAACTAGCTAGATGGGGGTGGCTCATGGCCAAAGGGGGTGATCGAAACCACCCCCAAACCCATTGGCCGAGGGTGGTTTTGGCCACCCCTTGGGCTCCTTAGGGGTGGCCCGGCCACCCCCATCCAATCGTGGGGGTGGCACCGACCACCCCAAAATGGCCAGGGGTGGCCCCAATTTTTTTTTTTTTTTTTGAAAAATATAATTTTTTAATCTTTTTAATTTTTTTTTAAAAATTAATTATATGACACGTAGTGATTTTTGATTGTTGCTGATGTGACGTTCTGTTAAATTTTGGACTAAATTTTAATGGAGGTACCATCTCCGTCTTTATGAAAACCAAATGTACCTTATGTAATAAAAATGAAATTTTGAGAAAAAATAAAATTTTTAAATCCTAAAGGCATAAGAGTATTTAACCCTTCTTATTAATACAACTTTCATCTGACTTCTAATTAACACGTGCATTTTTCTATTTTCTCTCTCTTTATGAGGGGAAAGAAACTTGGTGCAGACATGAGGAAAAGAAAAAAAAAATACAAGAATTTATTTTTTATACTATGATATAGTACAATACAATTTTCACATGATTTTAAGAAAATCTATAGCAAATAGCTATGACTTGACCTAAAACTCAAAAAGGAGAGGCACGATTCTTTGGTAGGGGATGGATGGAACCAAGATAGCACGAAAACAATTTGGAAAATTATATGGAATATGAAAATTCTAAATTCCGCGAAAGTATTTATATGGCGAGCGTGTCATGATATACTCCCAACAAAAAGTCAATCTCAAAAAGAAAAAAATTATCTAGGATGATGGGTGCATTTTCTGTTGTAGGGAAGAAGAAATTGTTTCTCATATTATATGGGAGTGCCCATGATCTGCTCTTATTAAGGCCTATTATTATTAAACTAATTTTCTAGCATCTTACATATCAGTAAGATCATGATCTTAGCATTGTGAATATGTATTGCTTCACAAACCATTTTTCCTTCATCTTCTGGCCCTCTTTTTGGACAGACAAAATAGAAAGTAAAGCCAAAAAGGTGAAAGACCATCCTTTCATTCTCACCACATATTTATTTAAAGAGGAATGATAACAACACAACTTAGAAACATAACTTTGGCCTATTTTTTTTTTTTTTCTTATGTGGTCATTTTTTAAAAAAACAAAATTAAAAATTAAAAAAATTTCTAAAGAATAACATGTCTTTTTTTTTTTTTTTTGGTAATTTTTTTTTTAAAAAAAAAGGTCACTATTTTGAAGAAAAAGATCTTTTTTAAAAATAAAAAGGGATCACATAGGATATTATTACTTCAAGAATTATTTATTTATTTTGTTTTTTTTTTTTTTAAATAACCACATAAGAAAAAAGTTGAGGTAAAATTGTGTCTCTATCATTTCTCTTATTTAAAATGGTTATTATAGCATTCTAAAAGAATTTAGGGTGGTTTCTCTTATTTAAAATGGTTTGACTATGACCAGGGGCGGCGCTGGTCATAGTCAAACCACCCTAAATTCTCTTAATCACCTCATTTTTTGCTCTTGCTTTTGCTACTTTTCTCTCAATTTATATTTCATTCATTACAATTTTCTACACTTTGACCGATGATGGCGTAAAAAGAACCATTGGAAACGCATGAATTCACTCCCAAGTCTTTGGTTGACACCAGTCCCGTATTGAATAGAATGTTAAAAATTAAAATAAAAAATAAAAAGAAAAGAATAGAATTTGGCATTTTCAGAGAGAGACTTTAGGGAAGGGTGGAACCATCTTATGGTTTGGGGTAAATAGACACACTATGACCAGGGGCGGCGCTGGTCATAGTCAAACCACCCTAAATTCTCTTAATTGCCTCATTTTTCTTTCTTGCTTTTGCTACTTTTCTCTCCATTTATATTTCATTCATTACAATTTTCTACACTTTGACCGATGATGGTGTAAAAAGAACCAATGGAAACGCATGAATTCACTCTCAAGTAGGGGTGTAAACGAGCCGAGCTTGAGCGAGCTTCCCTTGTTCAAGCTTGGCTCGTTTAAATTTTACTCGAGCTCGAGTTCGAGTCGAGCTCAATGGCGAGCCAAAAAAATCGAGCTCGAGCTAATAATAAGTCGAGCCGAGCCAGCTCGCGAGCTGGCTCTTATATTTAATGTTTTTGTTTTAAAAAATTTTTTTAACTTCAAGTACTCTTAAACGGCTTAAAAAGTTAATTTGCATATGAGTATTGGCTTAGCCTGGCTAGTCGAGTATGGAGCCTGAGTCAATACAGCAAGGCATTTGGTTTCAAAGAGAGGATATGCATCCTTTTATAGATAAGCAAACATGGAGATTGATGTTTTCTTAACAATGTGGGACAAGTTAACAGGTTGCATTCAGACTGCATTGGGACAACGCCCCCTACAAAAAAATATTTTTTTAACGTCTCTCTCTCAATCCCCCTTACCAGTCACAACGGATCTTCCACCTGAACTCTCATTTCCCACTCTCTCACTCTCACTCACCAGACATATAGTGATAGTGTTTGGGTCTGTTTGATTCATCAATAGTTTATGCCTTTCGCAATCTCCTTCAATAGTTTCTGCTTGATTCTTCTTCCTTTCGTTTGGATCTGCTCTAATTGAATTGAGGTCTTTTTAATGATTGCTCTCTCTCTTTCATCACGAAGGGTCTAGAATTTTTCATTCTCTAACGCTTAAATATAAATGCAATTTTAAGGTTTTAATAATTATGAGATTTATAATTAATTATCTATTACTTAGTTTATATATATATATATATACACACACACACACTCGAGCTTATACGAGCTGTTCACGAGCTTAGCCGAGTCGAGCCGAGCTTGCTTCTTTTAATATTCGAGCCAGGATTTGTGTTCATGAAGTGCTTCATTTAATATTCGAGTCGAGCACGAGCCGAGCTTATACGAGCCGAGTCCGAGCTTGCTCGCGAGACGCTTCGCTCACTTAACAGCCCTACTCTCAAGTCTTTGGTTGACGCTAGTCCCGTATTGAATAGAATGTAAAAAATTAAAATAAAAAAATAAAAAGAAAAGAAAAGAATTTGACATATTCAGAGAGAGACTTTAGGGAGGGGCGGAACCATCTTATGGCTTGGGGTAGGTGGTTCGCAAAAAAAAAAAAAAATTATATTATAAACCTTTGAAATTTAATTTTTGTCCCCCCAATATATATATATATAGTTTTCAGAATCATTCGAATATCAATCATACATACTAGAGTCTCATTTCACTGAGTTGATAAGGTTGATGGGCACTGCTATGTACATTAGCCCAATAAAATACATATGAGATGAAATATAATATGTAGCATTACTCTCCACCAATTACTCCTTGGCCATCCTTGTCAGGATTCTCGTTTGTTTTGATATATAAATATTGAAAATCCACTTAAGAATATTTAAGATCGTGGTTAAACTTTAAATCATTATAACTCGAATCTTATTATAAAATTTGGTGTCAGTTTGTTCAAGTTAGACGAAAATTAAATAAATTATTCCTTTAAATGACAAAGGGTTAAAAATAAAAAATAAATAAATAAAACTAATAATAAAACTTGTCAACCCTATTCTCAAATATTTCTTATATCTTTTTTTAACATTTTTATATCAAACAAAAGAGAGTCCTTGCTTTAAACACAATTTTCCTATAAATATAGGCCATTTGTACTCTAAACACATCAAGCAACAAGAGCACAAATGCACAACGTAACCCTTAAGAGTATGCCTCTGAGCCGAACCAACCCAAATTTTCTTGTCTCATTTTTTTTTCTCTTGCTTTTGCTACTTTTCTCTCAATTTATATTTCATTACAAGTTACTACACTTGCAATGGAGAAAGATGAAGAAGCATTTATGGAAGTGCAAAATGGCGAAGAAAATGTAATATATCCACAAGTTAGAATTGTGATGGTAGTGGAGGAAGAATTGATGGAAGTGCTAAATGGCAAAGAAAATGTAATCCAATTTCAACGCTTCATTTGTGAATTAAGATTACGGTCAACAATATTAGCCATTAGATAAGAGAATGGCCAGTGAGATTGACTTTAGGTGTGAATTGAAAGAGCTTCCTTCTTTTTCTTTGAAGTTTCTTTGAAGTTTTTATGTCCAAATCAACCATTATTAGTCTAATTTATTGTTACAATTTGAACACGGGAACAACTACACAAAAAGTCGTTCCCGTGTTGAGATTGGATCAATAATGGTGATGCATTAGGGGATGATCTCATAATAGTTGTGGTTATCCCCGCACCATATTTAACTATTTAAGGGGATGCCTATCTATAAATAGTTAAGGGGATAGAGGACGAAGTCCATTCAGCTTTCTTTTAACTATTTCTCTTTGTTTTCCTCTTGAATTTCCACCCTTTTATCCTTCTAAACACTTTTATTCATTTTACTTCAAATAAATTATCAAGATAAATCAAGTCTTTGGGAGTTGAGCCATGGCTATCAGAATAGCGAGATCTCCTGAAGCCATCTTCTCTTCATCTTCTTCCCCTCGTTCCAACCGGATCTATGACGTTTTCTTGTGTTTCAGAGGCGAAGACACGCGCAAAAACTTCACCGACCACCTTTACTTTGCTTTGAGAGATGCTGGAATCAAAATCTTTAAAGATGACAATGAGCTTCGAAGAGGACAATACCTTGCATCCGAATTGATACGAGCAATCCAAGGATCCAGAATCTCTATCATCGTTTTCTCAAGGAACTATGCGGCTTCGAGGTGGTGCATGGAGGAACTTGTGGAAATTATGGAGTGTCGAAGAACTTTAAAGCAACTGGTTCTACCTATATTCTATGATGTTGAGCCCTCTGATGTGAGAAACCAGACGGGTAGTTTTGCAGAAGCATTCGCGAAACATGAAGAGCATTACTTGTTGGACATGGACAAAGTTCTCAAGTGGAGAAGAGCTTTGTGTGAGGCTACTAATTTGTCAGGTTGGGATCTAAGAAAAACTGCAGACGGGTAAGTTCATAGAAGCAATAGTTTTGTCTTTCACCTACTATATTTTAGTACATTTATAGTATCACATTGCAATATGTTTTCTATATATACATATATTATAATATGAACATTTGTTTTATTAAAAAAAAAAAAAAATCTAACATAGTCAAAGTATAGTCATATATATATTGGACATTATAAACAATGGAAGTAAGTTTTTAGGGTGGAACCACCTCAAAACTCTTTGCTTATCTATTTCTCATTTTTCTCATTCTTTCTTGTTTTTATTTTATTTTACTTTATATTCTATCAATTTTTTTAATTTTTATTTCATTGCTAAAAACAATAATCATATATATATAAGCCGAATCACTCTTTAGAAGTAGTCTAGAATTACGACATGTGGTGTGAATCCATTTTTTTTAAAGGCTAAACCAGTTTTTTAAGGCATAATTTTATATATATATATATATAAATAAAAAATAAAAATAAAAAGGGGAGGGAGGGGGAGGAGAAACTTCACTTTAAATCCTTGAACTACCACCCATTTTGACATGCCCCCCTCAAACTTCAAAACCTCTCATTTTGAACCCTTAAACTTCAATTTCTATCACTTTGGACCCCTCCGTTAGATTTTAAACATTAAAAGTTAGACAATGATGTTTATACCCTTGACTTTTTTATAAAATTTCAAATTCATCCTTAATTTCAAATTAAATTTTTTTTAAAAGAAAAATTATTAAAAAAAAAATCACAAGGTGACCCACTGTTGGGCCACCTTGTAACATTTTTTCCATTTTTTTTTTTCATTTTTTCATAAAAAGAAAATTGAAGGGTAATTTCGTCTTTTTAAGAGTTTTAAGTTTTAACGGCAAAAATTGGCAAAGAGGGTCCAAAGTGATAGAAATTGAAAGTTCTGGGGTCCAAAGTCTTCGTTTTGAAGTTTGAAAAGAGCATGTCAAAAGGGTTGTAGAGAGTAAATAAGTCTACAAAAAGAGTTAGTTAAGAAAGTTGTGGCCAAAATTACTGACAAGGTAATATAGTGTTATGACTAAGCCAACTCTTGTGCTCATCTCAAGTATTACTTCAACTTGAATGATAGTTGTAGTTTGTTATTGCCTT
>NC_081548.1:6417767-6425287 GCF_901000735.1 Corylus avellana | reverse complement strand
AAAAAAAAAAAAAATTAAAAAAAAAAAAAAAAATTAGCATACAGTATTGAAAAATTCATCTTCTTGGTTAGAAAAGAGTAAACCTATGTTTGGTTTTCACTGGTTTGTCTTGTTTAAAGAGAGCTTAACTGGATGCCTATCTTGCTTTGCTTCTCAATTTCTTCTTTCTTTCTTGAAATTCTGGGTGCCTCCAAATTTTACTTCCTACGTTTAAGTTTTGTGCCCCTTAATACTTTCTAATGACCATTGCACCCCCCAAAAAAAAGCAACTATGTAATATAGTATAAATAAAATAACTATCCCAAACTTCAGTGTTATATCAAAGTATGCTACTCGTCATACCAATTTCATACCCGTTGATGTGACGTATTTTAAGTGGCTTTCCAATTATTTTTCTAGGTGGCTAACGTGAGAAATTACTTAAAACACGCAATGTCAACGAGTATGAAATGAGTATAATAAATGGGTGTGAAAAGTAACATTACTAATTCTATTAATTGAGATTGTTCAATATTTCCAACCTGCCCATTCACTGGTGCAACAAGGTCTCTAAGGGCATTGGTTCTACCAATTGTCACAAACTTGGATGCACTCAACTTTTTCTTGAGGAGATGTTATCAAGCTACTATTTTCTCTTTTGATTTCAGAGTTCCATAAATTGTTTTTCTGTGTAAAATGTAAGACCCAGCTTGAATGAAAAGCATTTTATTGCAATGTCTTGGTGGATTATTATTATAGATATTGAGGGAGTAATGTTACACATCAAATCAGTTAATATGGCATGTTAAGTAGCCTTATGTGTGAACTATGTAAAATACGTCACATCAGTTAGTGTGAAATTGGCATGATAAATAAGTGTGAAAAGTAGCGTTATTCGTATTGAAGAGCTCTTATTTTTGCATGGCAAGCTGCATCGGACAGACCGACACATTCTGGCATGTACTCTAATTGACTTCTGAAGATGAAGCTCATCATGAAGATTGAAGATTAAATGTTACTTGCTGCATTTGATAAATATCTTCAGTTGCTTCCCGATGAAAATGCACTAAATGCATGCTATGATGTCCTAAAGACAATCCCTGGCATTATGTCCTAGTTTTTATATTTTTTTTTTTAATAGCAAAGCATCATGCTATTACAATAGCCATAGCTCTTAATTTTTGTATTCTAAATATTGTTTTACATATCTTTAGTATTATATGATATTAATACAATTCATTTCTTTTCCCAAAATAACTTGAGAAAGGCGATCAAACTAGCATCAATACGATGATGTATTTTTACAAGGAAAATTTCATGAAAACTTATGCCATTCCTTATTTTAAATGACAATTGGTTTGATTCATGAATTGCCTCCCAAAACTTCATAAATTTTGTTAGAATGAGGTTAAAAGGGTTGCACTATGTATTGAACTTAGAAAGGCACGAAGATGATCAATTTTATGGTCAATATTAGATTTTACAAATCTAATGGTGTATATGTTGTCACGTTATTTAAATGACGCAATATTATGCACAATATTAAATGCAATAAAACAACATTTTGATCGTAAAATGATCTTTCAATTTCACTTGAATAAAATAGACATGTATTTCTTGAATTTGTTGCATACTAAGAGTCTCCCAATCATCATTTTCTTGATGAGGAAAATCACAATAGCTTCTCCAAACTTAAACAAGATTCCTACATATACATTTCCTTCATTTAGTGATCCCATTGATTAGGCTTCGATTAAATTTTCAGAGAAACGCTAGGTTTTTCAATTTTTTTTCCTCAAAAATTTGGTTCCTAATAAGAGCATTCCCATCGAGTTATTTAAAATTTTGCAAAATTTAACTTTGAAAATATATATATATAAGTAGTCACTTTTCAAAATTACCAAATATCAAACTCTCTAAATACTTTTCTACTTTAACTAAATATTTTTTTTTATTAATAAATGTAACTGCTATAAAACACACACTTCCATTCTAGATGAGAGATTTACCAAAATGCCATCCTAACAACCAAAATAATATAAAAAAATTAATGACTTCTGCTTTTGGTATCTTTATATTTGAAGATGAATTAAAAGAAATGTTACTTTAGATAAAGATTAAATATGAAGAGCTTAAGTGACGTGTCATCGTCTACGTCTAATTGCCATAATACGATAAGTCGTTCGTTCATAGATCATCATAGGCTATCACGGAGCCACGTCACACAAAAGTCCATGCCCACGTGTCAGTATCTCAACTGCTTAAAATCTTCCCCTCTCTCTCTCTCTCTCCCCCACAAAATCCAAGCTATCACTACATGCAAACATGGCGATTCATTGTTCCTCGGTGCCTTCTCTTTCCTTGAAAAACCTCACAATCCCGTCAAAACCAATTTCTTCACTATTCAAGAAGATGAATCCACTCTCAAAACCTGGGCTGAGACCGTCGGCTTCTTCTGCTGCAACGACCCACCAGGTCCCGGGCCCCGAACCCGACAAAGTGGACCGCATCGCCGACCAAACCTTTCAAAGGTACTCCTCGTCGTCTCCGAGGACCGGCCGAGGAGGAATAGGGACCGCCGTAGTTTGGTTCAGGAACGATCTGAGAGTGTTGGACAATGAGGCTTTGTACAAGGCGTGGGTTTCGTCCGAGATGGTATTGCCGGTTTATTGCGTCGATCCTCGACTTTTCGGCACCACCTATTATTTCGGATTCCCTAAAACTGGAGGTACTGTATTAGTATTACTAGTTTTTTTTTTTTTTTTTTGGCTGTGATGAAACGATTTCATTATGCATTGTATACGCCTTTAAATAAACAATTCACTTTGGATCATATGTGTCAATGTTTAACTCTCATAGTTTATAGGTATGTATGCCTGGTCTTAGAATATTAATTAAATGAGGTAATTAATCTTTGTCTATCTGTCGAAGTTTTTTTGGAGAAATGGTAACATTTTAACAGGCGGAACCAGAAATATTTATCAAGCATTAATTTGAAATATATTTAAATAGAGAGCCAAATAATTGATGAGAAATATATTAAGATTAAAGACTAAATTAATATATAAAAAAAATAAAATTAGTATTCATTCAAGAAAATATAAACAAAACAAAAAATAATTATTTTTTAATATAATTCAATTTTCAATTTAATTCTTGAATGATGAAAACTTATCAGAAATAAACATGTCACACAGCACGGATGTAAAAAGCATTAAAGCTTAAAATTTGACCAAACTTTGAACTGGTTTTTTAATGGGACCGGGGCCAAACTAAAATATTTGGGCTCAAATTCACATTTTAAAGTATATTTAATAAAAAAATTTCAAAACTGGGGGCCACCCTATCTGCATTTAAGAGCGTGTTTGAAATTGCGTTTAAGAAATAAAGCTTTTAAGTCAAAAAATGTTTTTTGGCAAAAGCTTCATTTTTAAGCTTTTGCTAAAAGTGCGTTTTGGTCATTTTTAGGCTTTTTGGATCCTTAAAAGCGTTTTTCAAACGAACTTTTTGAGTGTTAAACGTACTTTTAGGCTACTCAAATTCAATTCCAAACAGGTCATAAGTCCATCTCTGTTAACCCGAAACTTCTTACAAAATACCAACTAATTTTTAAAAGTGACATATATCATTTTCGTAATGATATAGGAAGAGTCCTTTTAAATCTGATGTGACTTTTAAAATTATTATTAAATTTAAGATGATTATTATTAAATTTTAATTTATTGGTGATTTTAAATGCCACATAAAATTTATGAGTACTCGTGTCTTTCTTTTATCTTTACTCGTATCATTAACACGTAAGAAATACATTAATTTTATTTTATTAAATTTTTGTAGGAAATTCCAACAAACGAATTTATGAAAAATTTAGTTCGGATAGCATTTTATCAGATCCACTGTACCACGTCCACACATTCCCAGCTCTCCACTGTAACACGTGGACGGATCAACGAAGGGTCAGGATGGGTCCAAGAAAAGAGAATCATCATGCACCCCTACAATCAAACAGTCAACGTCTGGATGTTGATTTTATTTATGAATATTGTAGTTTTTATATATTTGTACATTTTTTTTTTTTTTTTTGACATGTCCGCATAAGAGGGGGGAGGGGGATTCGAACTGGTGACCTCCACTTCATTAAGTGTGGTCCCAGCCGATTGAACTACCTCTTGAGGACTTTATATATTTGTACATAAATCAACATCTAAAATATAATTTGAAATCATGAATGGAAAGCCCTGCATTAACTAAGTAGAAATTTTTTATTTTTTTTATTTTTGTAAAAATTTTGAACTTCATTCATAAACAGAATAATACGAGCGTAAAAACTCGTACAAAAGAGCACAAAGCTCTACATGCCTAGAGCACGTAGCTCTAATATTACAACATCATGGATGCCTTCCGGAATTTCTTCAATCTAAACTTTATCCATAACTTGTTTTACCGCTGCTTTTGCTAGACCATGAGCAGTTGTGAGAATAATAGTCACAATTTAAGACTATTATTCACTTACAGTTGAAGAATATCATTGAGTCATACTCGAAGACTATCCCAGAGTTACAGTAAATAGTTAAAGACTATCACTTAGCTAACCTAGCTAGAGTAAAAGTTTATTTGTATCCAACATGATTCTCTTAATAGGAGTATGTTATATTGTAAATATTACTCAGATAAATAAGAGCTTAATGCAGCTTTATTAGGGTTTGATCTTGTGGATATAGATCATAAACCGAACCACGTAAATCTCTGTATCACTATCTTATTATTTCCGTATTTTTATTTCTTTCATATAATCATTGTTTTTTTTTTATTATTATTCTTCTTAATTTCTTTTTCCTCCTTAGAACTAAGAATGCTGCAAAGCTGAAAGAACACTTCGGATGTTGGGTCTACCAAAACAATTTAAAAAAAAAAAAAAAAAAAAAAAACCTTCAATTATTTGTAGGAGAATGAAATTAGTATTATTATTAGGGTTTAATATTGTGCCCCTTAGGGTTTAAACTTTTTTTTTTTTTTTTTTCTCTTTTAGAGTTTCATTTTTATCACAAGAGGTACATGTAGTTTTCATAAAGACGGAGATGGTATACCCGTTAAAATTTCATCCAAAACTTAACAAAATGCCATATCAACACCATTCAAAAATCACTTTGTAGTCATATAATTAATTTTTTTTAAAAAAAATTAAGAAGATTAAAAAATTATATTTTTTCAAAAAAAAAAAAAAAATGGGGGTGGCTACCATTTGGGGGGTGGCTAACCACCCCCTTTGGCCACCAGGCAACCCCCATCTGGCCAGTTTGGGAGTGGCTCACGGCTGGATGGGGGTGGCCCCAAGGGGTCGCCGAAACCACCCCCAAACCCATTGGGGGTGGTTTCGGCCACACCCTTAGACTCCTAACCACCCCCATTCGGCCGTGGCCACCCCCAAACTAGCTAGATGGGGGTGGCTCATGGCCAAAGGGGGTGGTCGACACCACCCCCAAACCCATTGGCCGGGGGTGGTTTTGGCCACCCTTTGGGCTCCTTAGGGGTGGCCCGGCCACCCTCATCCGACCGTGGGGGTAGCGGCCAAATGGGGTGGCCAGCCACCCCCCAAATGGCCAAAGGGGTGGCCCCAAATTTTTTTTTGAAAAATATAATTTTTTAATCTTTTTAATTTTTTTTTTAAAATTAATTATATAATACGTAGTGATTTTTGATTGTTGCCGATGTGGCGTTCTGTTAAATTTTGGACGAAATTTTAATGGAGATACCATCTCTATTTTTATGAAAACCAAATATACCTCCTGTAATAAAAATGAAATTTTAAGGGAAAAAAATAAATTTTTTAAATCCTAAAGGCATAAAAGTATTTAACCCTTATTATTAATACAACTTTCATCTTACTTCTAATTAACACGTGCATTTTTCTATTTTCTCTCTCTTTATGAGGGGAAAGAAACTTGGTGCAGACATGAGGAAAAGAAAAAAATAAATACAAAAACTTATTTTTTATACTATGATATATTACAATACAATTTTCACATGATTTTAAGAAAATCTATAGCAAATAGCTATGACTTGACCTAAAACTCGAAAAGGAGAGGCAAGATTCTTTGGTAGGGGATGGATGGAACCGAGATAGCACGAAAACAATTTGGAAAATTATATGGAATATGAAAATTCTAAGTTCCGCGAAAGTATTTATATGGCGAGCGTGTCATGATATACTCCCAACAAAAAGTCAATCTCAAAAAGAAAAAAAATTGTCCATGATGATCGGTGCATTTTCTGTTGTAGGGAGGAAGAAAATGTTTCTCATATTATATGGGAGTACCCATGATCAGCTCTTATTAAGGCCTATTATTATTAAACTAATTTTCTAGCATCTTACTAATCTTAGCACTGTGAATATGTATTGCTTCACAAACTGTTTTTCCTTCATCTTCTGGCCCTCTTTTTGGACAGACAAAATAGAAAGTATAGCCAAAAAGGTGAAAGACTATCTTTTCATTCTCACCATATTTATTTAAAGAGGAATGATAACGACACAACTTAGAAACATAACTTCGGCCTAATTTTTTTTCTTATGTGGTCATTTTTTTTTTTTAAAAAAAAAAAAAAGAAAATTAAAAGTTAAAAAAATTTCTAAAGAATAACATGTCTTTTTTTTTAAAAAAAAAAATGGTCATTATTTTGAAGAAAAATATCTTTTAAAAAAAATAAAAGAGACCACAAAGGATGTTATTAATTCAAGAATTTTTTATTTATTTTGTTTTTTTTTTTTTTTTAAATAACCACATAAGAAAAAAGTTGAGCTAAAATTGTGTTTCTATCATTTCTCTTATTTAAAATGGTTATTATAGCATTCTATAAGAATTTAGGGTGGTTTCTCTTATTTAAAATGGTTTGACTATGACCAGGGGCAGCGCTGGTCATAGTCAAACCACCCTAAATTCTCTTAATTAACTCATTTTTCGCTCTTGCTTTTGCTACTTTTCTCTCCATTTATATTTCGTTCGTTACAATTTTCTACACTTTGACCGATGATGGCGTAAGAAGAACCAATGGAAACGCATGACTTCAGTCCCAAGTCTTTGGTTTACGCCAATCCCATATTGAATAGAATGTTAAAAATTAAAATAAAAAATAAAAAGAAAAGAAAAGAATTTGACATTTTCAGAGATAGACTTTAGGGAGGGGTGGAACTATTATGGCTTGGGGTAGATAGACACACACTATGACCAGGGGCGGCACTAGTCATAGTCAAACCACCCTAAATTCTCTTAATGGCCTCATTTTTCTCTCTTGCTTTTGCTACTTTTCTCTCCATTTATATTTCATTCATTACAATTTTCTACACTTTGACTGATGATGGCGTAAAAAGAACCAATGGAAACCATTGACTTCAGTTCCAAGTCTTTGGTTGACGCCAGTCCCATATTGAATAGAATGTTAAAAATTAAAATAAAAAATAAAAAGAAAAGAAAAGAATTTGACATTTTCAAAGAGAGACTTTAGGGAGGGGTGGAACCATTATGGCTTGGGGTAGGTGGTTCGCA
>NC_081548.1:6375614-6417667 GCF_901000735.1 Corylus avellana | reverse complement strand
TGGGAAGTAGAATTATTATAACAACGAGAGATGCGCATTTGCTAAAGGAGCTAGAAGTGGATAGTGTATATAGAGTTACAGCAATGAATGACATTGACTCTCTTGAGCTCTTTAGTTGGCATGCCTTTAGGAATAGTTATCCTATTGAAGATTATACTGATTTGTCAAGAAGTGTCGTTGCTTACTGTGGAGGGTTGCCACTAGCACTTGAAGTTTTGGGCTCATTCCTTTTCTCTAGGAGCATGCTAGAATGGAAAAGTGCATTAGATAAATTGAAGAGGATTCCTCATGAGCAGATTCAAAATAAACTAAGAATAAGTTTTGATGGACTAAGCGACAATACTGAAAAAGATATATTCCTTGACATATCATGTTTCTTCATAGGAAAGGATATAGACTATGTTGTAAAAATATTGGATGGCTGTGGTTTTTTTGCAAAGATTGGAATTAGTGTCCTCATTCAGCGATGTCTTCTTAAAGTTAGTGAGACAAATGAGTTTACAATGCATGATTTGTTGCGAGACATGGGAAGAGAAATCGTTCATGGAAAACACCCCAATGAACCTGGGAAATGGAGTAGATTATGGCTGCATGAGGATGCATTTGATATATTGACAAAGCACGAGGTAATAAGAACTTTCTCAATTGAAAACATTGAAAGAGAAAAAAAAAAAAAAAACATTTTTTTTTCTTTCTAAGATATATGTTATTCGGGAAGCAAATGCGTACTAATTCACACTGATCACATGCCTTGAAAGTTTAATCCATATATTTCTTATTTGAAAATAGGAAGTTTTTTTTTTCTTTCCTAACATCATTCTATTGCTTTTGTAGTTGCAAACATGATTACATTATATTAAGCAAAGCGAGATAAATGAAATGATTAATAAGAAAGATTATGTGATAAGTTTGGATAATCACTTGTCTCATGCAATTCTTGTGTTTTTACAGGGAACAAACGCAGTTGAAGGACTTACTTTAGAATTGACAAGTCTAAGTAAGATGAATTTCAATTCAGAAGCATTTATTAAGATGCAGAGACTAAGATTACTCCAACTTGATCACGTTCGACTCATTGGAGACTATAAATATCTTTCCAAAGAATTAAGGTGGCTCTGTTGGCATGGATTCCCTCTAAAGTTTATACCAATTGACTTTTATCCAAGAAACTTAGTTGTGATTGACTTGCAATATAGCAATCTCAAAAAAGTTTGGGAAAGTCCCAAGGTAAAATAATCAATGATTTATTTATTTATTATTATTTTTTTATGTTCTAGGCTCTAATATTACGCTTTCCTTCCCTTTTCATTGGTTGTTTTTTCATTTGTTTAGCAGTTGCTTGAGAAGATGAAAATTCTAAATCTCAGTCACTCTCATTATCTGAGCCAGACCCCTGACTTTTCAAAACTCCCAAATCTAGAGCAACTAATACTTGAAGATTGTACGAGTTTGCTTGAGGTTCACCACTCCATTGGAGATCTTAGTAATCTTGTTTTGGTGAATTTGAAAGATTGCAAATGCCTTAAAAGTTTGCCAAGGAGTTTCTATAAGTTGAAGTCTCTAGAAACTCTCATTCTTTCTGGGTGTTCAAAAATGCACAATTTGGCTGACAACTTGGGGGAGATGGAATCATTGACAACTCTTCTTGTAGACAGAACTGCTATAAGACAAGTGCCTTTTAGTATAGTGCAACTGAAGAATCTCAAATATTTATCGCTATGTGGGTGTAAAGGATCACCGTCTAAGTCATTGCCATCACTCTTTTGGTCTTGGATATCACCAAGGAAAAGTCCTAAGTCAGTCAATCTACTGCCTGCTGCACTACAAGGCTTGAACTCACTAACACACTTATGTCTCCAGGACTGCAATTTATCGGATGACGGAATTCCTATAGATCTTTGGAATTTATGTTCTCTTAAAATTTTAGATTTAAGATGCAATAGTTTTGAAAGCCTATCAACAAGCCTAGGTGGTCTTTCGAAGCTTCAACATCTCAGACTGGATCGCTGTAGAAAGCTTAAATCAATTCCGGATTTACCAACAAGTTTGATTTTTTTAGATGCAAAACATTGCATTGCACTGGAAAGAATGCCAGACCTATCAAAGCTCTCAAATATGAATGGTATGAACCTTGCTAACTGTCACAAATTGGTCGAAATTCTAGGTTTGGATAAGCGTTCAAATCCTATTGTGCCTATTGGCATGGTAGGGTGCATGAATCTAACATATACTCTTAAGCAAAGCTTCCTACAGGTACATGTTTTCTCTCTCTCTCTCTCTCTCTCTCTCTCTCTCTTTTTCTTAATTTTTAAGGAAAACTTCACTTTAGACCCCTAAATTACCGCGCGTTTTGACAAGCTCCCAAACTTCAAAACTTCTCAATTTGAGCCCCCCATCAGATTTTAAACGTTAAACGCGAGACAATGATGTTTATATCCCTGATTTTTTTATAAAATTTCAAATTTATCCTTAATTTTAAATTAATTATTTTTTTTTTAAAAAAAATTATTATAAGAAAAGAAATCACAAGGTGACCCACGCTTGGGCCACCTTATGAACCTTTTCTCTTTTTTTTTTTTCTTCTTTTTTTTTTTAAAAAAAAATATATATATATATATTTTTTAGGGTTAAATACTAAATACCCCCTGGGGTTTCGTTGCATTATTTTTTCCCCCCTAAGGTTTGATTTTTATCATAGGAGGTCCTTGTGATTTTGATAATAGTCCAAATTAGTCTTGTCAATTGACCGTTAGTTGACTTAACGAAAGCCCACGTTGACCAATCAAATGTTGACACGTGGCACCTACTTAAAACTTTTTTATTTTATTTTTTTAATTTTTTTTTAAAAAATGTATGTTTAAAAAAAAAATAAAAATTTGGGGGTGGCTCGGCCAACCCCTTTGGCCATGGGGGTGGCCTGGCCACCCCTATCTGGCCGGATGGGGCTAGCCGAGCCACCCCCTTGGTGCCCAAGGGGGTGGCCGAGCCACCCCAGTGTGATCTCTCACATCGCCTGGGTATGGAGATGAGGATGTGCTGAAATGTATACTACACCCGTAATGACAACAACACGTTTTAAAGCCATGATGGTCATGGTCCCATCAGAGCTCCGCAGTTAAGCGTGCTTTTGCTGGAGTAGTAGTACGATGGGTGACCTCCTGGGAAGTCTGGTTTGGGAGAGCCAAATGCAGATAATATTATGTGTCATTGACGTGGGTTGTTACAAATGATATCAGAGACATTGCTCAGCCTAAGATGGAGGGAGCGTGCACAAGTCCATGAAGATCGCTAGCGGGTGCTCGTTGGGACGGACGCCAAGAATGGGCTAATACCATGAAGGTCCCCAACAGGGATACTGAGTCCTAAGAGGAGGTGATTGTGACATCCCACATCGCCTGGGTATGAAGATGAGGATGTGCTTAAATGTATACTACACCCTTAATCACAACAACGTGTTTTAAAGCCGTGATGGTCATAATCCCATCAAAACTCTACAGTTAAGCATGCTTTTGCTGGAGTAGTACCAAGATAGGTGACTTCTTGAGAAGTACCTCCTGGGAAGTCTAGTTTGGGGGAGCTAAAAGCGGACAATATTGCATGTCATTGAGGTGGGGTGTTACACCCAGTACCCACTGGGGGTGGTTTCCTGGCCACCCCCCATCTGGCCAGATGGGGTAGTCGAGCCACCCCCAAATGGCCAAGGGGGTGGCTCGGCCACCCCCAATTTTTTTTTTAAAGAAATTAAAAAAAATTAAGTAGGTGCCACGTGTTAACATTTGATTGGTCCACATGGACTTCTGTTAAGTCAACTGACGATCAACTGACAAAGGGACTAATTTGGTCTATTATCAAAACTACAAGGACCTCGTGTGATAAAAATCAAACCCTAGGAGAAAAAAAAAAAAAAGCAATGAAATCCCAGAGGGGTATGGAGTATTTAACCCCTTTTAATAAAAAGAAAATTGAAGGGTAAATTTGTCCTTTTAGGGGTTTTAACGGCAAAAATTGACGGAGGGGGTAAATTGCATCAAATTGAAAGTTTAAGGGGTGAATTTGAGAAATTTTAAAGTTTAGGGGCTTGCCAAAACGTGCGGTAATTCAAGGGTTTAAAGTGAAGTTTTCCCTAATTTTTAACTAAAATAGAATAAGGGGAAAATACATTTTACCCCCTTAAACTATCCACTCATTTGCACTTTGACATCGAATGTTTAAAAAGTGACACTTGACCCTCCTCCTAAACTTCCAAATTGTTGCAATTCGACCATTTTGACTTCTTTTTTTCCCAGAATGCCCCAATCGCAAGTTTAAAAAAAAAAAATTAAGGGGTGGCCGGCCACCCCAGTTGGGCCTAGGGGTGGCTTTGGCCACCCGAGACCGAATACCCCTTAATTTTTAATTTTTAATTTTTTTTTTTTAACTTGGGATAGGGGCATTTTGGAAAAAAAAAATTAGAATGGTCGAATTGCAACAATTTGAAAGTTTTTTTTTGGGGGGAGGGGGTCAAGTGTCAGTTTTTAAATATTTGAGGTCAAAGTGCAAATGGGTGAATAGTTCATGGGGGTAAAATGTATTTTTCCCATAAAATAATGTGTGGAGTAGGATTTCAACACAAGATCTGTTATATATCATGTTATCTCGTATCACTTAGTTAATACTTTAACACACATCATCCTATGCTAATGTAACAGGAATTTGGTGGAGTTCGTGAAGTGTTTGGCATTGTCCTTCCCGGCAATCAAATCCCCAATTGGTTCACGTATCAGTGTGAGGGACCCTCGGTACATTTTAAAGTACCTACTGTTGATAACATATTGAAAGAGTTTGGTGTAGGTGTTGTCTTTGCATCACGTGTTCAAGTATTCTCTTCATATAAAGGTAGCATGTCATTTATCAACCATACCAAGAATACCGTTCCGACTGATTTGGCAGGAACAAATGGTGGCCCATTCCCTTTTGGAGATCACCTATACCTACGCAATATTGTTCGTACCAATGATTTTGAGGATGGTGATGAAGTAGAGGTTCTTGTAAATTGGGGGCCTGAAATCATTGTGAAGAAAATAGGGGTCTATCTAGTATATGAAAGGGTTGTTGATGGAAAAGATGAGGATCATGCCATTGTTGTCAGTGATAATGACTATGACAGTAACAATATAGAAAACAGATGCTCCTATAAGAGAAAAATGAGATCTCCAAATATGATTGATGATTCACAAACTATGATGAAAGAGAAAAAGCTCAAAAAGCTTGCTACATAGGAAAATGAGTATTCTTTTGACTCTTTTTTTACGAGATCTCAAAAGTTTCACTTTGAGTGGTTGTAATATATATATTGTTGTCTCACATGTATTGTATAATTATTGAAATATGTCATGCTTCCAAGTGATTGTCAATGCAAGTTTCCTCTATAGTCTCCATATGCCATCCATCATGTTAAATTCTCTTAGAAAATAATCTATGTATGTTACAAGCCACAATAAGTAAATCCTTTATCTTTTTTTTTTTTTTTTTTTTTTTTAAAAAAAAAAAAAGATAAAAGAAAAATGGTTAAATTCACTTTACCCCCTGAAGTTTCAAGGATTTTTCAATTCGAACCCTAATGTTTAAAAATTGGCAATGTACCCCCTAATGTTTCAAAAAATTTCAATTCAAACCATCAGTTACTAATTTCCGTCTAATTTGACATATATTAAAAAAAAAAAAAAAGCATTGAGGGTAATTACATAATTTCATAGATTTCCGCCAAATTTGACGGAAATTAGTAACGGAAGACCTGAATTGAAAATTTTTGAAACATTAGGGGGGGTACATTGCCAATTTTTAAACATTGTGGTTCGAATTGAAAAATCATTGATACTTTAAGGGGTAAAGTGAATTTAACCCAAAGAAAAAAATTCAAAAAGTAGGCATTGGTCAAGATTTAATGAATCTTTGTAACTTTTTATATATATTTATAAAAAATAGGGATATTTTAGAAAGGGAATTTAGATATAAACTCATTAGGTCAACGCGCCTTCATTAAAAACTCCCTAGGTATTTTTTTTCGGAAATTTAGTCCCTGGGTCAATCGAAACTACAAGAAACTCCCTACCGTCAAAATTTTTTAATACCCGTTAGGGCCACTCAAAACTCCCTATTTTACCTGATTAAAATATTAATTTTGTTTGGCCACCCCCCTTCATTTGGCCAAAGGGACTGACTCACCACCCTCTTTGATTTTTATTTTTTATTTTTGTTTATATTTTTTTATATTTATAGTTTTACAATTTTTTTTATTATTATTATTGTAGGTGACATGTTTTACAATGTGGCTGGTGTTGATGTTGCTCATTAATGAATTTTGTCAAATTTTCCCAACAACATGGACCTTTTTTCTTTTTTTTTTTGCTTACCCCAAAGAGTGTTTATGAACTATTTGTCAAACCACGTGAACCAATTTTACATTTTTTTAATTTATTTAAACTCAGAGTTGTTTTGGCATTGTTACTTTGAAAATGTTTGATGGCTTTTTATTAACGTGAATTTTGGTTAAGGTTGTGTCTTGACTCTTGAAATTTTATTACAGTCATCAATAATTTCTAAGATTTTTTTATTTTTTTTATTGCAAAAGTCATGTCTAATGGAACATGAAATATGTATTTTAATTTATTTAAGCTAAGAGTTGTTTTGGCATTGTTACTTTGGAAATGTTTGATGGCTTTTTACTAACTTGAATTTTGGTTAAGGTTGTGTCTTGACTCTTCAAATTTTATTAGTCATTGGTAATTTCTAAGATTTTTATTATTATTATTATTATTATTGCAAAAGTCATGTCCAATCGAACATGAAATTTGTATTTTAATTTATTTAAGGTAAGAGTTTTTTTTTTTTTTTTTGATATTATTTAAGGTAAGAGTTGTTTAAGCATTCATGGTGTCCTTAGAAACATTTGATGGCTTTTGACTAAGGTGAATTTTTGAAAAGTTGTGTTTAAATTTGTAGGAGTGGACATGGCTTTAGGTGAAAAGTTATATTCTAATTGGCTATTGTAATTTCATATACCATTTTAAAGGATACATGAAAAAAAAAAAAAAAAAATGTTGGCTTCAAAAAAGAGATATAAAAAGCGATGTAAAATTATTCAACCAACAAACTATGACATAGACATATGAAGGAAAAAAATAAAAGACACGTCATGATCTAAGTTTGTAACGCCCCCAAATCTGGCCTTGATTAGTCTGGTAGGGTTACTAGCAATTGTTCCAATATAGCTAACTGGTAGCTAACTGAATATATTATATATTATTTTCTCTTGTTAAATACTTTGGTTTTCTAAGCTAGAAAGCTATATATATATATATATATATATATATATTGTTAGCTTTTCTACGAAATATATTCCGAAGTCCCTCATTCACATTGACAATTGGGTTGTTCTATTACTCTTCGTTATTGGAAGTGCGTCCTTAACGAAGGTATACGCTATAGTCTAATCCTGAGAGGTTGCATGTCAAAGGATCCAATCGCACCGAGTTATACACTCCGAGAGGCACGAATCACCCTTTAAGGACAACGTTTTTGCGTAATTTTATAGTATTGTGAGATCTTTCCATACTCTATTTTCATCTCTTTTATTTTATTGTTAATTTTCATATTGTAATTATTTTATATCAATGAGAATTTGTACACCATCCAAATTTATTTCCAACAAAAAATGACACTCTTTAGATACGACACTAAGCAAAGTGGATGAAAGAAAACAAAGAAAATGGATGAGAGGCATACGTGACAAAATGAAAAGAAAATGAGGATAGAACAAAAAGTTTTTAATCATTTTTTTATGTATTTGGTGAGTGAACAATGCTTACCGTTAATACAGTTTCCGGTACAGTGAAAATAAGGACAATTTCGCAATCTTCTTCTGGAATCATTCCTCAATTTGCAAGACAAAAGCGTTAAGAGCATTTACCGGGGATGTTCCGGTGGATTATCCTCTAATGCTTAAGTTAACTCCTTCTCATGGATTCAATTCAAGAGTCAAAAATATATCGTGTACCTTCTTGCCTTGTGTGCGAGCCTATTTTTAGGCCGAATCGTTTTGAGCCAAATATGGTAACCAGGCTAGAAACTCGGGATTCGGGGGTAATTGAATGACAATCAAATTAATGATCCGATCTTGTGACTATTATAGGCAAATCGTATCTGCCTCGGTAGTTTAATGCGTATCCTGTGAATAGCGCCTTGCATATCCCGTGTATAATGAGCATGATATCTTTCCATATTCGTTCCAGGAGGTTTCATTCGACCATTGTGATAGACTCAATTGACAGCCTATCCCGAGCCACCCTTCTGGCCTCATAGATCCAAGAGGCAGGCATACCTAACCACGTTATCCCGAGATAGTGCTGGCCTTTGACGGTGCCAACCACCCTATGGGTTTTGAGCTTTGATGACATCTATACTTTTGGGCTGTTACGAACTAGACCCATTGGCTCGGGCTATATTTTATATGTGTAACACTTACTATATTTTTTTCAGCAGAATAATGAAGTTACCAAGGAGGGATTTAGAGTTATTTTCACCATATTTGGCTCTCCAAAATAACCCCCCCAAAAAAAAAAAAATGATTAGTCTAACAATGCTCTTACGTGTTATTAACAAAGTAGTCTAGACAATTTTGAGCATAAAAGAGTAAAATAAAATAAAAAAGGTGAAAAACTTGAAATTTTAGAAATCCAAGTAATAAATTAAAATCACACGATTTTTGAAAAAGTAAATTTATATTTTCCATCCCTATATCACACTTTATTTCCATGAATCTAACACGCTTTGATAAGTTCCCATTTCCCACGCATTACAGTTGGCTATTATCATGAATAAATATGAAAAATGCTTTGCTTCATTAAAAAATTTATTTTTTTGGCCATTTTAATTTTAGGTGGTATGACCAATTTTTTATAAATTTGTAAATTTATTGTTTAAAATCTATTAATTTCAAAATTGGTCATGCCACCTAGGATTAAAATGGCCAAACAATAAACTTTTTAACGAAGCCAAGCATTTCTCAATAAATAAACATTGTTCCACTTCCTTAAAAAAAAAGAGAAACTTCACTAAAGACTCCCGAACTTCCACCCGTTTTGAAATATTTCCCTAAACTTCAAAATCTCTCAATTTAATCCCCTGAACTTTTAATTGCTCTCAATTTGAACCCCTCCGTCAAATTTTAAATGTTACATGACGTTTATACCCCTAAATTTTGTATAAAATTTTAACTTCTAAAACGTTTTTTTATTTTTTTAAAAAAAAAACAAAAATTAGGGATATTTGGGTTTTTTTTTTTTTAATATTTTTAACGGCTAAAAGATACGGAGGGGTCCAAATTGAGAGCAATTGAAAGTTCAAGAGACTAAATTAAGAGATTTTGAAATTTAAAGAATATTTCAAAACGGGTGAAAGTTAAGAGGTCTTTAGTGAAATTTTCCTTTTAAACAAAAAAAAAGATAAGGTAGAAAGTCAGGTTGTCGACGCGGCAGCATATATACCCGTACATCAGTGACACCTGGGTCCAACGGTTGATATCCTACCAATTGCCAGAAAAGTGAAAGCCTCGCCTACGATCAGCAACAATCTCTGAAAGAAAAGGAAGGCCGATCGAGTACGCTTCCAAGACTCCATGGCCGCACATTCTCCAGCTCCATTACCGCCCTCATTCAAAGGCAACAGGCAGTCAAAACCCAAATTTCTCAACTCAACCTCGCTTCCCTCCAATCCACCTCTTATAGTTTCGCTTCCTTATCACCATCGCCAGCGCAAGGCATTGAGAATTTCGGCCTCCGTTTCGTTCTCCAACCCAGAGGTGCGAACCGGTCCCGGTGACCTTGTTGCGTCTATCCTCTCCAAGGTGTGTCCATTTCCATCATCTTTAATTTCCCTGTGATTTTTGCCTTAGAAAATGTTCCAAGAATGGGGTTTTATGCTGAGCGGTTATTAATATTATAATATATCAAAATATGTGATATGGTATGATATTTGATTTATGATAGAATATTTACTTTATGAAATAATTACTTTTCAGAGGATTGATTGTAATTGATATAATTTTATTACCTAAATATGAAGAGCTTAATGGAGATGCTCCTCTAAGTCACGTGTCATCGTCTCCGTATAATTGCCATAATACGATAAGTCGTTCGTGCACAGATCATCATAGGCTATCACGAAGCCACGTCACACAAAAGTCCATGCCCACGTGTCAGTATCTCAACTGCTTAAAATCATCCTCTCTCTCTCTCTCTCTCCCACAAAATCCAAGCTATGACTACATGCAAACATGGCGATTCACTGTTCCTCGGTGCCTTCTCTTTCCTTTAAAAACCTCACAATCCCGTCAAAACCAATATCTTCACTATTCAAGGCGATGAATCCACTCTCAAAACCTGGGCTGAGACCGTCGGCTTCTTCTGCTGCAACGATCCACCAGGTCCCGGGCCTCGACACCGACGAAGTGGACCGCATCGCTGACCAAACCTTTCAAAGGTACTCCTCGTCGTCTCCGAGGACCGGCCGAGGAGGATTAGGGACCGCCGTAGTTTGGTTCAGGAACGATCTGAGAGTGTTGGACAATGAGGCTTTGTACAAGGCGTGGGTTTCGTCCGAGATGGTATTGCCGGTTTATTGCGTCGATCCTCGACTTTTCGGCACCACCTATTATTTCGGATTCCCTAAAACTGGAGGTACTGTATTAGTGTTACTAGTTTTTTTTGGCTGTGATGAAACGATTTCATTATGCATTGTATACTCCTTTAAATAAACAATTCACTTTGGATCATATGTGTTAATGTTTAACTCTCATAGTTTATAGGTATGTATGCCTGGTCTTAGAATATTAATTAAATGAGGTAATTAATCTTTGTCTATCTGTCAGAAGTTTTTTAGGATAAATGGTAACATTTTAACAGGCGGAACCAGAAATTTTTATCAAGCATGAATTTGAAATATATTTAAATAGAGAGCCAAATAATTGATGAGAAATATATTAAGATTAAAGACTAAATTAATATATAAAAAAAATAAAATTAGTATTCATTCAAGAAAATATAAACAAAATAAAAAATAATTATTTTTTAATATAATTCAATTTTCAATTTAATTCTTGAATGATTAAAACTTATCAGAAATAAACATGTCACACAGCACGAATGTAAAGAGCATTCAAGCTTAAAATTTGACCAAACTTTGGACTGCTTTTTTAATGGGACCGGGGCCAAACTAAAATATTTGGGCTCAAATTCACATTTTAAAGCATATTTAATAAAAAAATTTCAAAACTGGGGGCCACCTTATCTGCATTTAAGAGCATGTTTGGGATTGCATTTAAGAAATAAAGCTTTTAAATCAAAAAACACTTTTTGGCAAAAGCTTTATTTTTAAGATTTTGCCAAAAGTGCGTTTTGGCTATTTTTAGGCTTTTTAGACCCTTAAAAGCGCTTTTGATTTTTTTACCAAACGAGTACTTTTTTCTTCAAATAAACTTTTTAAGTGTTAAACGCACATTTAGACTACTCAAACGCAATTCCAAACAGGTCCTAAGTCCATCTCTATTAACATAATATCTAAGCAATGAGTTCAAATCTTGTATCCATCAATTAAACCTCCATTTCAGTTAAATATTGTTATTAAGGTCCACATTTAAGGAGAGTGTTTGAATATTAATTAAATGATTAAATTAATTATTTTCTATCGGTTTAAGCTTTTAGGATCAGTGATGATTTAACAATTTTTTTGACTTGTTCTGAATTGATAATGGTACATAATTTTTGTGGGGGTGACTTGGAGTGGTTGTAATTGCTTGGCAGAGTTGAGAGCGCAATTTCTTGTTGAAAGTTTGGCTGACCTGAAAAAGAATTTGATAAAGCGGGGCCTGAATTTGCTTATTCGACATGGCAAGCCTGAGGAAATTCTCCCTTCTCTTGCAGAAGCTGTTGGAGCACACACAGTTGAGTGATTCCCACCATATTATGAGTTAATATTGAAGCATGCGATCTGGGTTTCTAATGTAATCTAGTCAGGTATATGCCCACAAAGAAACCTGCAGTGAGGAGCTGAATGTCGAAAGATTGGTCAGCAAAGCTCTGCGGCAAGTGGTGCTACAACAATCTTTGGGGTCGAGTAAAACTCACAACCCTAAGTTACAGCTTATTTGGGGTACCACCATGTACCACATTGATGACCTCCCATTTGATCCCTGCTGTTTACCAGATGTTTATACTCAGTTTCGTAAGGCATGATGATTCTCATAATAGTTTTGAGTTCATTATATCTTGTCAGGGATATGTAGGAAAGGTATTTTATGTGGTAGATGTGTTTGTTCACATCATAAAATTTTTTGCAGTCTGTTGAAGCCAAATGCGCTATCCGGGGCTGCATTAAAACTCCAACATTTCTTGGGCCGCCACCAAGTGTCAGCGATTGGGGATGTGTTCCTTCAGTAGATCAGCTTGGAGTCCACTCACATAATGTAGCTTTATTCATACATGCATATATACTTAACAGCACATCAAGTCTCTCTCTAATAAGTACTTTGAGATATACACTCCTCCATCATAACCTTAAAAATCGTGACCTTTAGTCTTTTTTCCTCTTAATTCAGGTTAGCAAAGGAATGAAGTTTGTGGGGGGTGAAAGTGCCGCACTGGGCAGGGTAAACGAATACTTCTGGAAGAAGGCAAGTGAAAATCTCTCAAAATTTTATTTTCATTGATGCTTGTTTTTTGCAGCAGCATTGTCATCTATATACATTGCAACATGAATGAAAATTTAACATCTTAAATACATTACAACAAAAATAAAAAATAAAATAAAAAATCTTAATTTATGGTGGCATTAGAGTTGTTGGTTTCAGATTCCAATAGTCTTTGTGAACGTGGAAATTCAAGGACAACAACTGTCATAATTAAAAGATTATAATAAGTGCAGTTCATGAACTTCAAAAGTAGACCTTGCCTCTTCTGTCATGTTGTTGACTCTAAATTTCTTTTTATAACCTCTGTCATCATGATGGATTTGTGCATTAGATACTAAACAAATTACAAAGGGAATCCATGGAATGTAAGATAGGCCAATATGATCAATTTCAAAATCAAACTGTGATCTAGTTACAAATATTTTATTTTTGATAGTCTCTGAATTAGACATTCTATGATGTTAAAGGTACACTAATAGCAGCAATTATGTGGTTGTCTAATTATCATTATTGTCATGTATATGTAGGACTTGCTAAGGATATACAAAGAGACCAGAAATGGGATGTTAGGACCTGATTATTCAACAAAATTCTCTCCATGGCTTGCGTCAGGAAGCCTCTCTCCTCGCTTAATACATGAAGAGGTTGAAAATTTTGTTCATTTTTGCTTTTGTACCGCATAGATATACAACATTTGAAGGATGAGACTAATTTTTAATTTCCATAGGTGAAGAGATATGAACAGGAAAGGCAAGCAAATGATTCCACATACTGGTACTGCTTTTTTCTTTCAAGATATGATTATCGATAGATTTTCTATTTTTTCCCAATTTCCTATGTTTATTTTGGTACCATGGGTCATAAAAGTTAAGTCCCACAATGAATGACTGGATTATGAGGCACATATTTGTCAAGTCCCATATTGGTTATGTATTAGGAGATTGGACTATATAAATAACTTTAAGGAGCTCCAATTATAACTTTGATTAGTCCTTCTAAGGTATAGCACATAGCTGGCTAGTGCTTCCCTAAGTTGTGACACAATTGAATTCATGTTTTCCTGAGTAACAAGGTACTTGAGCCAAATTTATGTGAAGAATATCCAGCTGCTTCTTTTCTGTGGGGACTGATATATATACATATTTGCCCTGCTCCTCAAAACCAGCAGAAAGGACAGTTTGTGAGTCATGACAATCAAGGTTCTCCTCCATTGATTGAGTCAACCTCAGATGCCAAGCAACCTCTAGACAACAAAGTTTCAGATGCGGTGACACCAGAGGTTGCTACAGTGGCAAACCAACATACTGATCAATCGGGAATGGGCTGGGGGTTTACCCTGGTTCATGCTAGAGAGTGATCTCCTAAGGGGCGGGCAAATGACTTTAAAAGAAATTGTATTGAGAAGTAATCTATATGGAATTTGTGCCGCGTCTCTTTGTGTCATGGGTCCTTGATTTGTAACTGCTCAAGACATCATCTTACCACCTTCTATGGAAATTGTTGATAATACACAGCACATAGCTAACCCAACAGAACCAATTAATTTGTGTCTTCAATTACAAATCGAGAGGAATGCGGATACTGTATAAAAATACCAAATAACAATATTCAGATGACATTGGCATAACTTCTTTACTTAACCAACCTCACCCACTTACTTTTTTCCCATATTTGGGTCCCCCTACACACACCTCTCAAACAGAAAGGAAAGAAGAAAATCTTCCAAGCACATGCGTAGGCCTGTTCTGAGCTATTATGTAAATGTCCAGGTGAGATTGAGTTAACCATGGAAATGCAGACTGTGCAGTATTGGACAGATGGCAACGAAAGATTGCTGGAAATTCACTAATTACAAGCCAATCTTTGAGCTGGGTTGAACTTTTTGTATCAGGGAACTTTTTCTTCTCACTTCCTGAATCTATGTTCAACTTGACAGGGTTTTGTTCGAATTGATATGGAGAGATTACTTCAGGTTTCTATCAGTCAAATATGGGAATTCCCTTTTCCATATAGGTAAATATTAGAAATATTTGATTCATGCTGTGTTTGTTCAGTTTAGATCATGAAACTTTGGACTTGTGGTTTAATGAATGCTGTGTTCTTGGATAATACACAATATTACTGATCTGCATGTAAGTATCATTATTGAAATGTTTTCAGGTTACATGTTTCTTATATGTAGTCATGTAAAGTTCTCTTTTTAAGGTGGTCCAAGAAAAGTGGAGCATGAATGGAGCCAGGACAAGGATTTGTTTGAGTCCTGGAGAGACGGCCGTACAGGGTATATTGTTGTTCCCACATATGTCTGAGTTGCTGCTTTCTTTTCATTTCAGTACGTACTTTTATAGGTGCATGGCCACATGGAAATGAAATGAGTCTTATTTTGATATCTGCTGCATTAGAAGTTATCCTACTTCATTTTTGTTTATTGACTGAAAATAACATTTTATAATAAAAGTTTTATTTCAGTGATTCGTCATCTGAACATGACCATCTATGGCCGCTCCAAACTCTTTTCTTTCTCTCTTTTTTTTTCCCTCTACATGAAACAGGGCGATCATTTGCCCTGGAAAACCAAAATGTAGTCAAACATTGAACATTAGGTTGCCAGAAAATTGTTCTGCTCCATGATTGACATAATTAAGGTTGGTGAACTTTTAGGTACCCCCTCATAGATGCAAACATGAAAGAACTGTCAACCACAGGGTTCATGTCAAATCGAGGCCGACAAGTAAATCTCAAGAATGCCTTAAGACAGCTTGTTTGAATCTCAATATTACTTAATATAGTTGACTGTGTTATGAATAATTGGTGTTATTTCTACAGATAGTATGTTCCTTTCTTGTTCGAGATATGGGCATTGATTGGCGTATGGGAGCTGAATGGTTTGAGACATGCCTTTTGGATTATGACCCATGTTCCAATTATGGGAATTGGACATATGGAGCAGGTGATTCTCATCTTCATGGATCTGCCCGTTATCATATATGCTTGGATATTTGTATATGTAAGCATTTTTTTGTGTAGAGTGCATGACAAGCCAGCCTGTTGTGATGTTTTCTGCATGCTGTTAGTTCAAAGTGGTTGCTTCATAAATTGGGAAAGCAGTTTAAATAGTATGATTTTTCTTTTTTTCACATTATCAGTGCCAATTCTAGTCATGGTGTCAAACAGTATGACCGTCTTGGTAACACTCTAGGGCGTTACAGGCTGCAGGATGGCCATGATGAGATTACAGAGGTGCATTTGGGTATCTTTTTTCTTTCTTTTTTTTCATTACTAATGGGGTCCAGTCTCTGCCCAGTGTGTGGGATATGTGTTGGGGTCAGAAAAGACAAAAAGAAGTAGCAAGATTTTGGGCTGAAGAAATATTCTTTTTTCTTTTATATTTTTCAGAGAAAGTGTTATAATGAAAGGACAATTTGTTTGACTTGCATGTGAACCCATGGCAACCTTTACATAATAGTACTATGGAACTAGGCAAAGACACTTGTGTTTATTTGTTTACTGCATTTTTAAGGAGACGTAGAAAACAATGAAGAGAAACTAAAGAGAATGTTATCATTATATAGATATATATATTTGGAAGTAATGATATTCCTTTTACCTCATTCTATAAATTGTCCCATGAAATCCTGTTGTTTGTCAATAACGGGAGGATTAAAGCCAGAACGATCGATGTCCTGGAAGTGAAAAGTATTGGTAGATGGTGGATACAAAAGGAAAAACATGATACTGAAGGGAAAAAATTGGTATGTGTTTCAGAAGTTGATTGGTGTGATTGGACAATCATTTGACCTGACGAGTAAACCTAACCATTATCCATGACAAAAAATGTTACTATTAAACAGTATGTTTAAATTCTTGAATGCAGCTGCTAAACATGTTAGTTTTGTTTTTAACTTTGCTGTTAGTGAGATCTATGGATGATGCCAGTTATTGTTGTTTTTGTTCAGGAGTTGGGAATGACCCTAGAGAAGATCGCTACTTCAGCATCCCAAAGCAAGTGAGTGCTTTCATACAAATTTTATTTTATTTTATTTTCTTGGAGGTGGGTAGGCATTTATAAAGGTTGTTTCAGATGCAATTCTTATTTCATAATTCTGAAATTAGATTTGTTTATGGATTAAGTTGGGAGAAATAAATGGTTTTTATACCTCCATATTGGCAAGCAGGAATAATATGAAAGGAGAAATTCTACATATACTCCAACTCACATTCCCAAGTGCACACTCCTTGACATGGCACTAATGTTCTAAAAACATTATTGGATCCTAAATCTAATACTGCTTCATCCAAAATTCACATCAAGGAGTGTGCAATTGAGAGTGTAAGAGTGGGAGTGTGTTTGGCATTCTTTAAAGAAAGATAGAAGTACATATAGCACTTGGTTTTCTGGATGTACTACAGCTTTTCTAGATCTTTTTATTCTTCATGTTAATGGTAAGTGAAAATATGCATACTACAAGACCTGAGTTGCAATTATTCAACCCAAGCAGCACCATCCAACTCCCTTTTGAATTGTTTTGAAAAAATATAATGCTGAACATGCTTTGGTTTTTTTAGAAAAATAGGTGATAAAATTTGAATTGACAGATAGTTTCCAAGAATTAGTGATCCTAGGAGTGTTTCGTACTAGTTCATAGATAATAAAAGCAAGTGAATTCATTAGTACAGAGAAACATTGGACATGGAAAGGGTACAAATATTCTGCTTCATCACACAAACATATTATACACACCTAAGATACTTCTGGAATTGCAGGCACAGACATATGATCCTGAAGGCGAGTATGTGGCATACTGGTTGCCGCAGTTACGAGCACTTCCTAAAGATAAAAGGAACTTTCCCGGAAAATCATATATTGAGCAAGTTGTACCACTCAAGTTCAATAGTGTTGGTAAGCACCCTGGTCAGAGTGCAAGAAAAACCAGTTTTGGAGGGAGACAAACAAGGGGGCGAGGGAGATAGAGCTTCAAATATGAGATAAAGCACGGCATTCTTCTAAATTATAAGTAGTGAGGAATGGTTTTTCAATACTCTTGTTTCCCTTAATCTGTTTTGTATCTTTTAACCTCAACAATGTAGGAAAAGTGTGCGAGCATCGAAATCCATGAGTGAAAAATGTAGACAAGTTGATTTGACCGGCAAATATGCAAATAAATGAGGCTGTTGTGTTGAAGATAAAGGTTGTGTGGTTTCAGGCAAGAGTACTTCATGATGACAATCCACTGGATTTTCTCTGCCTATGATGTTGGTAACATATCAATATTTTGATGTGCTTTGGATGATACGCTTTTCCTATTCTTTTGTGGTGCTAGAAGGATCCTGATATGCTATATGAAAAATGTTGGGAAACTTCACTTTATATCTCCTGAACTATTACGGCTTTTGAGAAGGCCTCCCAAATTTCTAAAGCTCTCAATTTAACTCCTTAAATTTTCAATTTGATTCAATTGATCACCCTTTGCCAAATTCAATCGTTAACCCCTAATACAAGTTACTGAAAAGACCAAATTACCTTTCGATTTTTTTTTTTAAAAAAAAAAAAAAAATTTGAAATTAAGGGTACATATTTTATAAAAAAAAAAAATCATGGGTATAAAGATCATTTTATCACTTTTAACGTTTAAAATTTGACGAGGAGGAGTACATTGCATCAAATTAAAAGTTCAAGAGGTGAAATTTAGAGTTATTGAAATTGTAGGAATTTTCTCAAAATGCTTGGTAATTCAGAGGTCTTTAAGTAAAGTTTTTAAATAGATTTAATGAGTACTAAAGCAAGTAGAGTTCGTTAATTCAAGTGTGAGATCGAACAAAGTATTGTCGGCTTTTCTTTCATAGGACTGAAATCAATTCCATAAATAACTTTAAGTGTGAATAATAAGAATGCTTAACAATAAATCTTGCATCAATATAATAATATATCAAGTAACCAAATAAGCTTAAACAAAGGAGAAATTCGCATCATAGATTCGAAACATTTTATGGAACACTTTTTTCACACATTTCTTATAATACACTATGAGCAATAAAGCTTCATCATCATATCTAAAAATATAACACTAAACATTATGCCTTGGCATTTTCTGTGGTCCTTTGAATCTAAACAATGGTCTTCGAATCAGACTGATAAATATAAAGCCATTCGAATCAGAGCATTGGTTTCAAGGGGAAAATACACTTTATACCCCTAAAGTATCTACATATTTGCGTTTTGGTACACAATGTTTAAAAAGTGACAAAAGATCCCCACAATGTATATGACATTGGCAAGAAACACCATCCATCTATGAAATTTGTCTATTTGGATGGAAACCAAGTCACGAGCGTGGCACGTGACCTTTTTTAACCAAAGCTTTCGAAAATGACCTCAGGGCGTAAAGTATAAACATAAATGACTTCGGGGGTAAAATGTAAACCAAAAAAAAAAAAAAAACAAACAAAAAAGGCTTATGTAAAAAAATAATAATAAATAAAGAAAAACCAAAAACTAAAACTAAACTTAAAAAAAAAACAAAAAAAGCAAAACAAAAAACATAAAACATAAAAAAATCAAAAATCAAAAATCAAAAAATCAAAAACTACAAAAAGAATAAAAATAAAAATAAAAATAAACTAAACTAAACCTAAAACATAAAACAAAAAGTTATTAAAAAAAAACAAAGTGGGGGATGCCAACCACTCCCAGACTGGCCGAATGAGGATGGCTCGGCCACCCTCAAACTTATTTTGGAGTGATTTCGACCACTTCCATTCAAGCATACGAGGTAATTGGACCATCCTCATGGAACACATGGGTGGTTTGGTACCCCATACTGGCCAAATGGGGGTAGCCAAGCCACCCTCCTTAGCCAAATTGAGGGGGCCGAGCCACCCCCAAATGGCTCAGCCACCCCCCACTTGTTTTATTATTTTGGTGTTTTTAGCCAATGTTAGATACATTGTGGGAGTCTTTTGTTACTTTTTAAACATTGGGCACTAAAATGCAAATGCATGAATACTTCAAATGGGATAAAGTGTATTTTTCCCAGTTTTCACATTAGGCTTAATGTAAATGTCCTTCAAATCAGACAGGTCTTTGAATCAGACATATAACAATTATGTCCTTTGAATCGGAGCATTGACCTTCGAATTAGGTCTCACATCACTCACACTTACGTTGGGGTGTTTCAAACATATTTAAGGTGCTCACAACTAATAATAAAAAAAAAATGTGCCCACAACTAATATAAACCATGTTTAAAAATGTACATAATATCAACCATATTTAAAATATATACATACTCCACTTAAAAAATCACAATTTCCAACATAAAGCACAAAAATACCAAGATAATTTTTCAATTGCCTGAAAATCCCAATTCATGAATAAATAACATCTTTGCATCTTTTTTATAAAAATTATAGCTCTTGCCACCATTTGTATGGCATATACATGAATAGTTCAAAGAATACATAATATAAAAATAATGCAATATGTTAGTGCATTTTTTGGTCCAACAGTCTCCGATTGGTGTGGACGGCACGTTCTTTGAGGCATCTTTCATCTTCAATCTTTGTTAGTCTTCCCGCTCCTTTTATTCCTGCAAAACAATAGCTAATCAGGAGAACTCGCCGGTGGGGTGCCGGCGAATTCACTCCGATATCTAAGTCAGATCATTTCTTTCATTCTCATTCTCAAGAATTCGAATGTATGGCGTACCTTAGGCTCCATAGCATGTGCCTATATATAGTGTAGGTTGCCTGATAATCAGAATGGTAACCAGGCGAGGAAAATGAGATTCAAGAGTGATTGATGGGTGAATTAATAACCCTGTCTCCTGACCGTTATTGTCAATGTGAAACCGCTACTGCAATTAATGTGATCTAAATTATTAATTTGATGGTTACGAACGAGATATGCGCCCCCAGTTATTAATGTGCTTGACTGTTATGAATGGGATATATGCTTAGATGTTAAAACTTTCTCTTGACTTTTGATATTTTAACCCGTATTTGGGAGGTACAACACAATAAATTCCAGCAACCATTAATTCCTATTAAAAAAAAAAATCATATTCAAGTATTCCAAAAAAAAAAAAAAAATCTAAAATCATAATTATACAATGCTATTTTTTTCACACCACAATTACACCATAATCATATTATCAGGACGATACATGGGTTAATAGTCCTTAAAAAAAATGTTATGTCAACAATCAACATAGTATGATATTAGTATAATTTTATTTTATTTTTATTTTTTTTTGTGAGTGATATTATTATAATTTTGATTTGAAATATGTATAGCATTAGCCAAAAAGAAAAGTATCTGTTCTCATTTCTCTTCTTGTCGAATTTAGGTGGCCCCATGGGCCAGGTCGGCCCAATGGGTTGTTTGAACAATCTATAAACAAATTATAAAGAAAGAAAAAAAATACTAATTTGGCCATATTTGACCTATCTCATCTTACAAATTAACTATTAGATTTATGGACTTATGTGGACTCCACATAAGTCAATGGTAAACCCCACAAATCTAATGGTTGATATATTAAATTTATAGGAGAATATAGGCCGAATATGCAGAACTTATTAACTCATTAGCATTTCTCATTATGAAAATTTCTTAAAAAAGAAAGAGAAATGTTATGGGTTAATATTTTCTCCATATTTGGTTCATCTCATCTTATAAATCAACCATTAGATTTGTGAATTTATGTGAATCCCACAAATCTAATGATTGGTCTATTAAATTTGTACAACAATATAGCAAAATATAAAGAACTTATTATTATTTTTTTAAAAAAAGGGAAAATTATTCCAATCTTATTAATAAAAAAGATCACGAGCATGTAGCTCTTACATCACAAGTGCATAAAGCTCAGAGAATGCAAATCATAACCGAAGCTACAAGGTTACAACATCATAGACACATACATAACATTCTATTATTTAAGACATATTTATGATTTCAACTTCCGCTAATCTATGACTAATTTTCAAATGAAATAATATATCTGTTCAAGGTAGACACAATCCAATGCATAGGTAGTGCTTATTTCTCAACCCTAGGCGAATAAAACGTCCGTGTCAACACTCATTTTCCTCGACCCGATAGCCAAGATACAGTTTTCGCCCACAACCAAGGGTCTGGATTAACAACAAATACCCCCACAAATCAACAAGAGAACAAGCAACATCAAGACAAATAGAAACAAAACAAGTAAACAAAAAACAAAATCAATAACCAAGAGCAGCACCGGAGGGGGAGTGGCGGTCAAGCCTGAGAAAATCAAGATCAAGCTTGAGGCAAACCAGATCTGAACCCCACAAGGAGAACGGAGCATGGGGAAAAGGCGGCACCCCGAAGGGGGGCTCAACAGCTGCTAAGACCCGAAGCAAGGCGCAGTGAAAACCCTTAAAGAGGTGGAGAACGGGAAACAAAACCCGCACAGGTAAGGAGGAGGAGGAGGAGGAGAAGGAGGAGAAGGAGAGGGAGGGGGGGAGACAGAGAGAGAGGAGGAGGGAGGAAGCAAGCCCATCCCTCCTCCCCCAAGGAGAGGACCTGTGCAGCGCTCCCTAAGGAGCTAGGGTTTTTTCTCGTCTTGCTCCATAAGTGAGTAATTATAAAAAACTTAGAGATAAATGCAAAATTGGTCCTTGTGGTTGGCCTAATTTACAAATCACTCCTTATGCTTTAAAAAATAATTTATAAGTCCCTAGGGTAGGCCAAAATAATATTTTACTCCCTGAACTCATTTTCCGTTCAATAACTTAACGAAAACCGTTACATTGCTACATCACGCTCAATAAAAATAAGACTCATGTTCTTTTTTATTTATGCTTTTAAAAAATGACAAATAAGTTTCTCCACGTCATTTTGAGGCTTCAACATACACTCCACATCAAATTAAATAAACCTAATCCCTCTATATCCCCTGTGCCACCGTCGTCTTCATCTTCCCCAATGATTCTTGCCATTGTCTTTATCTTCCGATGGGTGTGATCTTCGATCTGTGAGTTACTCTGAGATTTTTGGGCATCTGTGTTTTTGGATTAGTGCATTTTTGGACAGTCTTTCTATGAAAATTAGGATTTGTTTTTGGGCATTAAAGCATCTTCAAAAATTGTTTCTGGGCATCCAATCTACTCCTCTCTCTCAGTGTCGCCTTTTTTGGGAAAGATGAAGACGACGACGACAAGAATCGGTGTGGAAGATGAAGACGGCGGCATGAAGACGAAAATGAATACAACGGCAACAATCGTTGGGGAAGATGAAGACGACGGCAAGAATCGTAAAGGAAGATGAAGACAATGGCGGCATATGGGATATAGACGAATTATGTGCATTTAATTTGATGTGGGGTGTGTGTTGGAACCTCAAAATGACGTGAAAAAACTTATTTGTCATTTTTTAAAATCATAAATAAAAAAGAACACGCGTCTTATTTTTATTGGGTGTAATGTGGCAATGTAACGGTTTTCGTTAAATCATTTAACGGAAAATGAGTTCAGGGAATAAAATGTTATTTTGGCCTACCCTAGGGACCTATAAATTATTTTTTAAACCACATGGAGTGATTTGTAAATTAAGCCAACCATAGAGACTAATTTTACATTTATCCCAAAAACTTATTGATTCCTAATATTTTTCACTATGAAAATTTCTTAAAAAAGAAAGAAATGCTGTTGTCATTTGCCAGTCGAACTAGTTTTGGGCCTTGGCCCATTTTGGACTAACATAGTAGTATTACCAGAAAAAGAAAATCCGTGGCATAAACCCGGCCCATGTGTAAGTTTCTGTTTGTTTCTCAGGTCATACTTGCTAGGGAATCGCAGAGCGAGGAGGGACCAAGACGAAGACTAAGAAGCAGCATTCGCAGAATCAGCACCAAATCAAAGACGCGCACGCAGAAATAGAGAGAGCACAAAATGGCCGTGAGTTCAATCTCTAATATTACCTTCTTTTTTTCTTTTTTAATTTAATTTTTTTTAATATTTACATATATATTGTTCTCTTGCTGATTGCTTAAATTGAAATGGGTGTGTCTCTCTTAGTTGCTAATTGGATGTGGAGAATCGTCGTCATCGGCTTCCCCTATTGTTCTTATTAGATATTTGAATCGAGCCGTAGACTCATTCAAGCACGACATTGCTCACATCTTTGCCAACATTTTTTGCTGCAAGACCAATTTTGATTCTAATTCCCGGTAACTCTCTTCTTTTTATTCACACTCTGGTTGGTTGCTGAGAAAACTGATTATAAAGACGAAAAGATTATCCATGCTTCTTTTCTAAGGTAACCAAAATGAAAAATTTCTATGAATTATATACATGTAGATATTGTTTTCATTTCCTTCCGTTTTTCTTTTAAGAAACTAAATGTAGTGCTATATATATAGTTTATTATTATTATTAATTTTTTCTACGTTTTGCTTATTTTCTTACTTTTATTTTAAGAAAAGAAAATCCTTAAGCTTCTTATCGACTCATTCAAAACTTATGAGAAGTCAGAGAATTTCAAATTTTGAAACTTTGGTTTTTTCCCTCCTTCAATCTTCTTACGGATTCTATCTTGCATAAATGTTATATGAAATTATGGAATACTTGGGATACCCCAGAAAATAAGTCTCACAGTTAATGGATGGATTATGAATGTGTTACAGGGATTTGGTTCCTTACTAGGTGAAACTAGGGGTTATAAATTATAAGTAATTTTAAAGAGCTCCAAATGTAATTTTGACTAGTCCTTTTGGTTTAATAGAGCATGTAGTGAGTTGCAACAATTCTTATATGTAACAATCATGTTCTTCATCTGGGTTTGGGATAAAAGACTGTATGGTGGTGTCACCTCTGCACCGAAAATTGGGTTAACTAATATGTGGGACTGTATATGGAAAATAATGAAGAAAGAAGCATATTGATAATTCCATCTGTCAGTTGATTTAAAAAACAGTGAACATCATACAAATGCATATTTCTTTAACTGGTTTTAGTTTTCTCTTTTTCTTTTTTTTTTGTTGTGTGTGCGCGCGCTTGTGAGAGTAATTGGCTTTCTGTGATTCTTAACACACATGTGAAGGACTTGCGGGAATGAGGATCTACAGCCTTCTTCTTTTGAAAATCTCATGACAGCTATGGGTGAACAATACCAGTTGAGAGCCCAAAACTGGTGTTCAAAGCAAAAGGATTTTGATGATGAAAGAGATCCATATGCTGTTTTCAATGTGTTGGATACAATGCTAAAAGACAGTTTGGAACGCTTGAAAATGATGAGGTCAGCTTTTGATTTTTGTACTCTTTGATATTGAAGGGAAAAAAAGAAGATAAATTGGGGGTTTATATTTGTTTCTCTCAGATTGTTGAAATTTTTTAAGATTAGACTATTGCAAGGACAGTTGGTTGCTTCTGTGTCAATTTTACGCAGCCCAATAACTTTTACTACAAAACCTAGGGTGTTTGAAATTCCTTACAAAAATCTAGTAGACCTGAAATTCCCATTATTTGAAGTGTGTTACCACATGTGGAAGTGACGTACAGCTATAGTGATGGATAATGCTAGTTAAGAGAAAGTATTGATAGCTGAATTTTTCCACTACGGATAACTATATGACCAGAAGAATTTCAGTAATTTTGTACCTTAAATTTCCTGCCAACAGGATGTGTAACTGAAATAAGTAAATGAAAGAAATTAGTTGCTTTGATATTGATATCTTAGTTTTGCTAAGTGGATTTTACTTCAGTAAAACTTGGAACTTGAGTCAGGACTCTAATTTAAATTAAAAAAATAAGAGAATGGGAACGGAAATGGAAATTGATGGCTAGGTCAACAATATCATACAAAATACTTAAGGATTGTATGTTGACTTCTTTTTGGAGTGTTTAGTTTCTGCACAATAGCATAGTCCTATTCAGTTACTTGAAAAATCTAATATCTGTACAACTAAATTTGTGCAAGATGCTATTGCATTCGAAGTCAGGACTACTATTGATTATGGATTTTGACTTGTTTTTGTGCCGATTGGATTGTAAATATTGTCATTGTCTATTTTGTGTCAGACTGCCTGTCAAATCTGGCAAAAGAGTGCTGTCAAATAAGGGTCTTTCTTAATTTATGCTTGAATCTGTCTGGGACTATTCTTTTTATTCATGTTATATGGAGTTCTGAGTTTCTAACATGCTTCTTAACTTGAATTATGCAGGGAAAGCATATCTTTGGCAGAGATAGGCATTCGAGGATGCACTTTGGAGGTTAAGTATGCTGAACATGTATACATAATTAGGGATTTGTGTTTGGTGGGAAAGGTAGAAGCAGCTCTATGGCTTCGAAGAAAAATGATACGGAAAGGTGTTGTTCCTGATGTATCTTCATACAATTATCTTCTAAATGGATTGTGTAAAACCGGTAACTTGGAGCAGGCAGATTGGCTTATTAGGGAGATGGTAGAAATGGGTCCCTCTCCCAATTGTGCCACATACAACACTTTCATCAAGGGTTATTGCCTTATTAATAATGTGGATAAAGCTCTTTATATTTTCTCAACAATGGCTAATACTGGTATTAGGCCAAATAAAGTTACTTGTAACATACTCGTACATGCATTGTGCAAGAAAGGTCTTTTGGATGATGCAGGGAAGATTCTTGGAGAGATCTTAGAGGAAGAAAATGACAAAGCAACACCAGATTTAATTACCTCGACTATACTTATGGATGGTTATTTTAAGAATGGGGATATGGTTCAGGCTCTTAGTCTTTGGAATGAGATGGTCCAAAAAAATACTCAAATAGATGTTGTTGCATATAATGTCCTTATCCATGGATTTTGTTTAAGTCGTCACATGAGACTCGCATACAGGCACTTTTGTGAAATGCTTAAAAGAGGTTTACTTCCTGATGCTTTTACTTGTAATATTCTTATAACTGGTCTTTGCAATGATGGGAAATTTGATGAGGCTTTATATATCCATGGTGTTATGGCTAGAATGGAAGTTGCTCCTGATCCAATTTCATACAACATTATTATTCGAGGCCTATGTGCATATGGAGATGTTGTCAGAGCTCATGAATTTCTTCTTTATATGTTAGAAAATTCAATAGTGCCCGAGCCTCAGATTTGGAACCTAATAATTGATTGTTATGGAAGATGTGGAGATCTAGGTAATGCATTTTCCATCAGAGATCAGATGACAGCTTTTGGTGTTCTTCCAAACACATTTACTTATAATGCACTGGTTCATGCACAAGTAAAAGGAGGGAACATTGCTGGTGCTTATTCTCTTAAGAAGGAGATGATTCTCTGTGGCCTTTATCCTGATGTTGTTACTTATAATTTGTTAATAGGTGCTGCTTGTACCTTAGGGCACATCCGTTTAGCACTTCAATTACATGATGAATTGCTGACAAGTGGATATGACCCTGATATTATAACTTACACTGAACTAATTAGAGGTCACTGTATGAGAGGCAATGTGAAGGAGGCTGAAGAGCTCTTTGCCAAGATAGAGAAAGCTGGTTTACCAATGGATCACATTCCATTTAAGATACTTATTAAGACGTACTGCAAAATGAGGGAGTTTGACATGTCATTTGACCTGTATCAAAAGTACTTGAATAAGGACAAATGAGACTGTTATCTTTAATGGGCTTTATTTGATCATAGGACGGTGGAGTCAATGATTTTGGAAAGCAAGGGCCGGTATTTGCATGCAAGTAATAGCTTCTGCCTTTGAGAATCCGTGGTTGATGATGGCAATTTTTGCTTGCAGCGAATGTGAAACTTTCTTATATTCTTGCAGCAGGTATGTATCTTTATTAATCTTCCTGGCAATCTTTTTGGACTGCTGAAATAAGTTGCAAATTTACTGCCACTTCTGGTTAGTTTTGGTGTTTCTAACTGATTCCCTCCTTTCTTGGTCTTGGTCTTGAGATTGATCATTATCATTATTTGATTTAGATGGCACAAGGGGCCACTGTCATATGCAGAAGACATTATTGGGATTGCTAGAGTACATCTTGCCTAAGTTCACCATAATAGTGGAGTGATACTTATTATTTAAGAGAGCTAAAGTTTGCCGGCTAGATAACTGTAAAACCGCAGGTTCATGGCTCAACAACATACTCAGGTAATCATCTTCAATGTTATTACTGCTACTATTCATAAAATATCATGGCATCGGTTAACTTGAATGTTGCTTCTCGCATCAATCTTTGCATGTATTTGGACCTAGTAATAGGACATGATTGAGCCACTTTGCGCTTTTAAAGTTGGTTTCTTGCATGTAATGATGGTACTCCTTTTCCTTGGAAGGGTTTGGAGCTACAACTGTGTTTTCTTAAATCACTGTTTGAGTAAATCTTTGTTACGCCCTTTTCAACATTTCTAGCTTTGTATATTTTTTTGCTTTCTTTTCTCGTTCTTGATCTTGATGAGTGTTTTTCTATTGTATACATAATACGTCATGTGTACTTGGGTTGCACCCCTTGCACTTTAAATGAATTTGTTTACTTATAAAAAAAATAATGCCATGCTCACTAAAATACAAACTAAGACCATCATAAACATATTCCATTATTGGAACAACCAATCTTAATGGAGGTATGAAACAGTGTTTGAATCACTTTGTGAAATGTCTGAAAATAAGAGAAAACATCATTTTTATTCTTTAAGAAATACACCCAAGTGATCCGAGAATAATCCTTAATAAATATAACAAATCAACGAAACCAAATAAACAAACAGCACGAGGGATCCAAACATCAATATGCACTACAAAAGGTGTAGGATTTTATTAAAGCTAGAAAGGAATAACAATTGATGGTGTTTTGTAAGTTTACATGTGTCACAACGAAGTTGGAAAACATTGCTAAAACAAAGATTGAAAATTTTGAACTAGAAAACGTTACTATAAGAAAACAAAGATGGAAATATTTGTTACAACATAAGAAATGAGGAATATCTCAGTATCTGATGCCATAGCCAAATCATCTCCACAAAATTATTAGAAAGTGTGGCTTGATGAACTTGCTTGACCCATATGTGCTCCTTGAGTTAAGAATTCAGATAATAAAGACCATCCATCATACTATGTTATGAGAATGCAAGGTCAAGAGATAAAGCGTGCTGCAGTATTATCTATTTGTTTATTTCAATTCCGTTATTATCCAATTCTTATTTCAATTACAGTAGAGCTAGGAATTAGCATTGTAGTGAGATAGAAGTCTTAAGCTCTATCAAACTACTGCTACGTAAAGGATGAGATCTATAGCAACAGAATAAGTTGTAGTAGGACTCATGCTCTAGATAAGGGGATCACATATCCTAGTAGGAGTTGGAGTCAGTCTCCAAGTTTATGCTTTGTAATTTTCTATTTAAAGTCCAGTCTAAGAAATAAAAGGTACGCATAATTTTATCTCAAACTTCACTTTTGTTACGAGGTTCAGGAATCCTCTAAATTCCTATTGCTAATTCTCACACAATTAGCACCCATTAGCAATCATAGGAAAGAATAAGAAGTAAGATCCGGCTTCTTTCCCTGTTGATCAAAGAATTACGAGATTGGTTACTCAATCACGTAACATTCTAGCTCTTGAAATAGACAATAATAAGTGTAAAAGAGTACTCTGCAACTTTTAGTCCTTGGTAATGAGTGCAATAAAAAGAAGATTGGTTACCAAATTAGGTATGTGTAAAATAGATGAAGAGACATAGGAGTAGTAGAAGTTGAACCTTTGTCAAGCGTATATGAGAAGGAATTATCAGCTATCCTAACTTTTTCCCTCCTTGAACAAAGTGTAGGAAAGAGTAGAGTAGATAAACCAATAATGTGATCTGAGGCTCTTGAATCAATAATGCAATGATCATTTGAGTTGGTGGAGGATGCATTCAAAGAGAGCTAAATTACCTGAATGAGCAAAACATAGGATATTGTAATGGGTGTTTTCAGTTGAGACATAAAGCAACAAAACATTTCAACCTTTACTTAGCGAGTGTCGGAGTGTCTGTAGTAAAAGAATCGAGAGCAAAAGTGGGAGAAATAGGTCTCACTTCAGAAGTGTGGTGAATACAGGGCTGAACGGCCTCCTCTACCTCGAGTAAGATCGTCATTTATTTTTCAATAAATTCTTTTAAGTGATGGTATATTACAATGATCACAAAACAATCTCTTTCTCATTGGAAATGGTATCCATCAACTTGCCTGCATATTGCTATAACACCATAGCAAGTGATGAAGACTCCTGTGAAGAAGAAGGGTGCATAGCACCTCTCCTACTCCCCTCATTCAGAACATAAGCAAAAATTTCTCTAAGAGAAGGAAAATGCTCTTTTCCCAAAACCTAAACTTGAACACGATCATATTTCGAGTTCAACATAAGAAGAAACTCAAAAATGGGGTCATGTTCCATTAGTTTTTGGAGTTATATTGCATTTATTGTACTCTTAGTCTGAAAGTTTTGGAGCTTTCTACCACAAACCACAAAGATTATGGAAGTATGTTGCTACAGACTATTTGTGCTTAGTCTTTCCATGAATCTTAGGCTTCAATTCATACAGCTATGCCATATAATCCATTTATTAATAAGTCTGAAATGCTGCATCATAAATCTCCTTTGCAGTACGTAGAAATAGATACCTCCAAGTAATCTTTGGTTTCATTGCATCTAACAACCAAGACATATTGTATAACCTTTTGCTTTCTATTTATCATAAGTAGGATGCTCTGGTTCTAGTTCTTAATCTTAACCATTCAAATGTCTCATTTTTATTTTACTCTTAATATATAACATTTTAGACCGTGACCAGTGGAGCCCATCTAACTTCACTATTGTGATTTGGAGTGTTGGGTTTTCGCTGGAGGAGGTCATTTGACTTTCTATCCCCTTTTATCATTTTTTGAGGTCTTGTGATGAGATACAAACAGCAACCAAATAGCAACAAAGGATTCAGGAATTTCAGTTGGAATTAGATCCATTGGGAGTCAGTCACATGCCCCTTTTTGTTCTATTTTGGGACGCATATCCCAATCCTAAGGGTCTAAATTGGACCCAAGCCAAACCCTAGCTCCAATACGCAACAAATAGGCTCAAAAATAAAATGTCAAATAGCTCGAAAGTAGATGACTAAATATTGTACATAATAAAGTATCTTATATTCTTATTGACAGCGTAGGTACATAGGATCAAAACTCCCTACGATGACCTGTTGTTTTCACTAGTCCTCTAAAGTGACCTGTCGTTTACATTTTTCATCAGCCCTATAAAAAAATTGTAGTTTTTCACCTATTCCTTGAGTTCTCCAAGTGCTGCCATCTTGCACTAGTCAAATGTTCAGCCGCCGGTCTCCATTCTGTCACATGGTCATCATGCTGGAATAATCGACAGTGGAGTTGGGAAATCTCTTGATGATAAAAAACAATCCTGTCAGCGGTAATGGCTAGATGTGACTGTGGCTGTAGGGATGAGAAAAGATGCAAAAAATCTCTAAAAAATCGTGCAAGTAGCAACCCAGATCACTCTCTTTATATGAAGAGAAATGCTACGGTTACACAGAGAATTACAAAGGGAGGCTTACACTACACACTGACACGGCAGTGAACATCATATTAAAAGAAAAGAAAAAAAAAAAAAGAATGCTGATATGGAATGATCTTTCTCTGCAGGACGTGACGTTGGCATGCGTTGATGGATTTGTTTCCCTGTTTCTCTGAACAAAAGAAAACGTCTTTAAAGCTTTTCGTTTGCCAGGGATTTCTTCCTCATCAACAATCATCGACACCCTTGCCACAATCTATGAAATTGACCCCACCTTCAGATCCATAGACAAGAATGGGTGCTCAATTGAAAGACATTGTGAAATTTGGACTTTGAAATTTCTTTTTTTTAAGTTTTGGAAAAAAAAAATGGAGGAAAGAAATGGAAAATGGCTGCAATTTGGTAAGCGGCCGAACTGGACTCTTGTAGATTAGCGGTAAATACTAAGCTTTGCTCCATTAACCCCATTGAAAAAAGAGAAAAGAGAATAAAAGCAAACCTGAAATTTGTTTTCTCAGCTGTTTATAATTTTCTTTTTCCTTTTTGTCTTTTCCCCTTTGTGTGTAGTTGGTTCTGTTTGTTAACATTCTCGAATTTGTTTTTGCTGCAGCATTTAGGTGCCAAAAGAACCAGTACAATGTGTTTGATTTGAGTTGCTGCTGGTTGTGAATGTTCAAGCTATCCCATGTGTTTGATGAAATCTTTGTGAGAAAATGTATAGCCTTCAGAAAGAGATCTATTTTTTTTCCTCTCTCACATTGGTATTGCTAGTAGGGATATGGCACTCATTGACACTGCAGCTCTCTAGTGTTCTTACTTTTTGTAGAGATGGTAATCACAGCAATATAAATGATACAAAAGTCATTGCTTCTGAGGTTGTAATTCCGGATTGTTATTGCATTTATGTCTGCATTTCCAAATAGCAAAGATAACATTTGTGTCTCCATTGATCTCTAATTGTTTGATATGTATGATCAGGAGCCATAAAGAGATGTTGAAGCTTCAGAGCGTGGCCATACAAGAAAGGACTATTGTTGCTCTTTTAATTGTTCACTTAAAATTTGATCAATATTGTTCATTAGTGAAAGAATGTATTCACTCCTTTATTTATTTATTTATTCAGAATTGTAGGTAATATGTAAAGAACAGAAAGATGGTGCGATTTTTGTTACTGTTCTGCACCTATGTAACATTTTGATCTTTTCCCACTCTTTGATATGTAATCGCTTATCTGAAAGCAACAAACAATCAACTATATGCATATACAGTTGTTTCAATAGATCAATCCGTCTTATAAAACTTCTCGAGGGTAGTACACCAGAACTTTGTGTAGTACAATGTGTGTATATATGATATGTTATCTATTGGTTGATAAGAAGATTATGGCCTAGGCAAAAAATAAAAAATGAAAAAGCCAAAGAAGATAAAAGAGGGTATATATATAGGATCTAACCTTTGGCAACAACATCCTCTGATCCTCCTACAAACACAGAGAACTTCAATGAACAGCAGAACAATCACTTCCTATTGTTTCAATATGAAAAGCTGGAAGTGCATTAGTAAAAGTCAGTAGAAGAACAATTAATTTATGAATTGGATGATACACTGGATTTAAAAGGATATTAAAAAAATAAAATAAAAATAAAAAAAAACCTTAGGTGGTTTACAAATTCATCAACTTGAAACATTAGCTTGACTCAGGATTGTAATTACATTGAGGCATAAATGTAAACAAATATAAATGAAGTAATCCTTACATGAACAAATGAAATAATTAATAATACAAAATATCCTACGACACCAAAACTCCAATACAAGTGGAAAAATCTTCAAATCCAAGGGCATGAGCTAGCTGCTAGCACCATCGCACGTATACGTGGGGGGTTGTTGATCATCACAAATTGCACTAATCTCATCATAAATTGCACGAAACTCATCATCTTCAAACACCGTAAGTAATGGTGGAGATGTTGTTGCGTAAAATTCTACTGAAGATGATGACACAGGCACAGCAGCAATAGGGTACGTCTGCTGGGCAACAATATTTTCTTCTCCAGGGCTCAGATTTCTCTTGATCTCACCATTGTTTTGGTGTATTTCGTTGGGCTCCACGACTGCAACTTGTTGATTATTGGATGGTTGGGCATGGTGTTGAAAGTTTCTGATTGGATATTTCATTTTATCCAAGTCTTTGTTTCTGATTTTACAAATGACGTACTCATCAAACTGTATGCATGCAAGATACACACAAAAAAAAGTTATTAATAAATCTAATTAAATATAACAAACCAAATAAAAACGGATTGATATCCCCTAGAATTTTCTATTCTTAAATTCATAAATCCGAAATTTAATGATCGAGGAAGCTAAAAACATAGGTTTAATAAACATGACTTATTTTAGACCCTAAGAACCCTGAGATTTATGAATTTAAGAATCTCAAATTAAAAAAAAAAAAAGGAAATTCACGAGAGATTGGGATTATATATATACTTACATCTTCCACCTTTGAGTAGTCTCGACAAGAAAACTCCTTCATGATCCAGTGGCCATTGCGGTTAGTACCTTTGGCCTTGTTCTTTGTATATTTGAAGACAAGATTTCTTGATTCCAATGAGTTTGTTGTTTTTAAGATCACGAATTTCTTGAGTGTGTTCGATCTTCCAAGTGCCACACCCAACAACTCTATCCCTCCTTGACTTGCTCTTCTTCTTCAACTTCGTAAAGACGAAGAATTGTTTTTTCACCGTGGGATCGAATATAATCCATGGCTCCCGGTTCCCATAGATATCAAACTCACCCACCTCGTCGTGAGGCAACGTCTCTCCATTCACCTTCATTCGAAGAAACATAAAAATCTCTTCAACAGTCGGGTGAAATCGAAATCCTACCAGCATTTGAAATCTCATTTCAACACTTTCAGAAAAAAAACGTACAACAAAAAGGGTGATCAGCCGGCGATGATGCTGTAAGACCAAAGACGTTGACGTCAGTTATCTTTCTGTTGATCGATGTGAAAAGTATGGTAATGTGAAAATAGTCAATCGAGGATGTATTTATACAAGTTTCAAAGAGCATTAGTTGAGTTTGAATCAAACACTAATTACTATTTCAATCCTACTCAAAAAACAAAAAAAACAAAAAAAATACTATTTCAATCAATGATGACGTGTACCTTATACCTCTAGACTTCTAGCAACAATAGATTTATATATATATATATATATATATGTAAAATTTTGGATAAATGTAAAATTAATCCATGTAATTCACATGGATTAAATGTAAAATTAAATGTGAATTAATTTTACATCTAATCCACATAGCTCGTGAGCTTGACCTATTTATGGCTCGATTAGCCCTATTCGCTCGACTCGTTTAACACTTGATTAGCCCGGCTCATCCGACTCGATTAGGGCTCGTGAACCCAATCCACCCGGCTCATTTATGGCTCGTTAGCTCGGCTCAAAGTTTGCTCAAACCGACCCATTTATGGCTCTTTAGATATATATTTATATCTATATTATCAATTTATCATATGATTCATATTTGATACTTCATTACTTCTTATTTAGTTATTTATTTATTTGATAGATAATACCATATAAATTATATAATTATCATATGATCTACGTATTAATGTATTATCATTAGATATATTACAAAGTGATTCATGTAATCTAAAATTAAGCTATTACTATAATAATATTAAAAATTAAAATCAATAATGTGTTTATTTATACTCTAGAATCTTACTTTAAATATAATCATAAGTATTAACAATTTAATATTTATCATTCAAAATTAATAATTTACTAACTTAAACTACTTAGTAAATGATATACATCATATACTTAACGTTAACACGTATTAAGTAAAGTATAAATATAAATTATATTATATAAAATATAAAATTAACAAGTAAAGTATATAAATTATCTCATATAAAACGAAAAAAAAAAAAAAAAAAAAAAAAAGAACGCTGATATGGAATGACTTTTCTCTGCAGGACGTGACATTGGCATGCGTTGATGGATTTGTTTCCCTGTTTCTCTGAACAAAAGAAAACGTCTTTAAAGCTTTTTCGTTTGCCAGGGATTTCTTCCTCATCAACAATCATCGACACCCTTGCCACAATCTATGGAATTGACCCCACCTTCAGATCCATAGACAAGAATGGATTTTTTTCTTTTCCCCTTTGTGTGTAGCTGGTTTTGTTTGTTAAAATTCTCGAATTTGTTTTTGCTGCAGCATTTAGGTGCCAAAAGAACCAGTACAATGTGTTTGATTTGAGTTGCTGCTGGTTGTGAATGTTCAAGCTATCCCGTCATGTGTTTGATGAAATCTTTGTGAGAAAATGTATAGCCTTCAGAAAGAGATCTATTTTTTTTTCTCTTACATTGGTATTGCTAGTAGGGATATGGCACTCATTAACACTGCAGCTCTCTAGTGCTCTTACTTTTTGTAGAGATGGTAATCACAGCAATATAAATGATACAAAAGTCATTGTTTCTGAGGTTGTGATTATGGATTGTTATTGCCTTTATGTCTGCATTTTCAAATAGCAAAGATAACATTTGTGTCTCCATTGATCTCTAATTCTTTGATGAGCCATAAAGAGATGTTGAAGCTTCAGAGCATGGCTATACAAAAAAGGACTATTGTTGCTCTTTTAATTGTTCACTTAAAATTTGATCAATATTTTTCATTAATTAGTGAAAAAATCTATTCACTCCTTTATTTATTTATTTATTCAGAATTGTAGGTAATATGTAAAAAAACAGGAAGATGGTGCGATTTTTGTTACTATTCTGCACCTATCTAACATTTTGATCTTTTCCCACTCTTTGATGTAATTGCTTATATGAAAAGAACAGACAATGAACTATATGCAAATACAGTTGTTTCAAGAGATCAATATTCCGTCTTATAAAACTTATTGAGGGTAGTACAATGTGTGTATATATGATATGTTCTCTATTGGTTGATAAGAAGATTAAGGCCTAGGCAAAAAATAAAAAATGAAAAAGCCAAAGAAGATAAAAGAGGGTATATATATAGGATCTAACCTTTGGCAACAACATCCTCTGATCCTCCTACAAATACAGAGAGCTTCAATGAACAGGAGAACAATCACTTCCTATTGTTTCAATATGAAAAGCTGGAAGTGCATCAGTAAAAGTCAGTAGAAGAACAATTAATTTATGAATTGAATGATACACTGGATTTAAAAGGATATTAACAAAAAAAAAAAAAAAAAAGAACCTTCGGTGGTTTACAAATTCATCAACTTGAAACATTAGCTTGACTCAGGATTGTAATTACATTGAGGCATAAATGTAAACAAATATAAATGAAGTAATCCTTACATGAACAAATGAAAGAATTAATAATACAAAATATCCTACGACAACAAAACTCCAATACAAGTGGAAAAATCTTCAAATCCAAGGGCATGAACTAGCTGATAGCACCATCGCACGTATACGTAGGGGGTTGTTGATCATCACAAATTGCTCTAATCTCATCATAAATTGCACGAAACTCATCACCTTCAAACTCCGTAAGTAATGGTGGGGATGTTGTTGCATAAAATTCTGCTAAAGACGATGACACAGGCACAGCAGCAATAGGGTTCGTCTGCTGGGCAACAATGTCAATATTTTCTTCTCCGGGGCTTAGGTTTCTCTTGATCTCACCATTGTTTTGGTGTATTTCGTTGGGCTCCAGGACTGCAACTTGTTGATTATTGGATGGTTGGGCATGGTGTTGAAAGTTTCTGATTGGATGTTTCATTTTATCCAAGTCTTTGTTTCTAATTTTACAAATGACGTACTCATCAAACTGCATGCATACAAGATACACAAAACAAAAAACAATAATTAATAAATCTAATTAAATATAACAAACCAACTATACAAACCAAATAAAAACAGATTGAGATCTCCTAGAATTCACTAGAATAGATCTATTCTCAAATTCATAAATCTCAACCGAAATTTAATGAGGAAGTTAGAAACATAGGTTTAGTAACTTCCTCATTAAATGCTGAAACATGGCTTCTTCTAGACCCTAAGAAGCCCGAGATTTATGAATTTGAAAATCTCAAATTTAAAGGAAAAAGAAATTCACGAGAGATTAGGATTATATATATATATACATACATCTTCCACTTTTGAGTAGTCTCGAAGAGAAAAGTCCTTCATGATCCAGTGGCCATTGCAGTCAGTACTTTTGGCCTTGTTCTTTGTATATTTGAAGACAAAAGATTTCTTGATTCCAATGAGTTTGTTGTTTTTAGGATCACGAACTTCTTGAGTGTCTTCGTTCTTCCAAGTGCCGCACCCAACTACTCTATCCCTCCTTGACTTGCTCTTCTTCTTCAACTTTGTAAAGACGAAGAATTGTTTTTTCACCGTTGGATCAAATATAATCCATGGTTCCCTGTTCCCATAGATATCGAACTCACCCACCTCTGAGGCAATGCCTCTCCCTTTTACCTTCATTCGAAGAAACATAAAAATCTCTTCAACAGTTGGGTGAAATCAAAATCCTACCGGCATCGTTTCAAATCCCATTTGACGGCAATATTTATACAAGGGTGGGGATCACTTTCAGATCACATTGATGTTAAAATAGGCGAGGATCAATGTATTTATACAAGTTTCAAAGGCAATTAGAGTTTCAATCAAACACTAAAAGATATTCTAGAATCTAATAAAACCTCGATAGATATTGTTTGATTGCATTAAAAAGTCTATGTTTTAGCCATATAAATCTTGAGAAATGCTAAAGGCTCAACTTTTTTGTCCAACAAAAGTCCAACTTTTACCCTTTATTTTTTTTCTAAAAAAAAAAAAATGAAAAATGGGAAAAATGTCTGAAGCAACCCTATCTATTTTTGGCCTTTCTTTTATTTAGTATTTTTTTTAAAATGAAAAATGGTATTTTTTTCATAATGATGTCATTTTTATAATGATTAAATTTTTTTTTCATAATGATGAAAAATACCATTTTTCATTTTTAAAAAAATACCAAATAAAAGAAAGACAAAAAATAGATAGGGTTGCTTCAAACATTTTTTCCATTTTTTATTTTATTTTATTTTTAAAAAATAAATAAGGCAAAAGTTGGACTTTTGTTGGGCAAAAAAGTTGGGTCCCTATCATTCCTCATAAATCTTAGGTGGTAGTCCCATTTTAATTTGAAATATGTTAGAATCTAATAAAAACTCTATATTTTGCCCATAAAAGTCTATATAACAAGATATCACATCATCTTCTTTTTGTTTTGTCTTTTTCTCTCTACAAAAAGAAAAAATAATAATAATAATAATATGGCATCTTGCCATGTAGACTTTTATGGGCAAAATGTTAAATTTTAATTAGATTGAAGCATTTCTCTTCTGATTTTTTATTGTGTAAAATCATTTAATTTTAAATTCAAAATTAAAATGATGAAAGAAATAATAATAAATAAATTGATTTTCGACGAACTCTTTTCCCGTCCCGCACCAAATCTCTGCGTCTTTCCAATCCAGAGCTTCTAGAGTATTTGATTTTGGACGAACTCTTAGATGAACTTATTTGTTCCTGAGATTGTTGAGCCTCCTACATGCAGCCTTGTAAGTAAAGTTTTGTTTGGTGTGTATATACTTAGAAAATTTTTCTATCAATTGTTACGGTTCACTTCATGATAAAAATTAAAATGTCTTTCATCGGAATGGGGAGAAGCAAAACTTCAGCATAAATACAATTGTCTTGCGATCTGACAAAGCTCAATTCTCTAAGAACACTTCTTAAAAAAAAATTGATCACAGAAACCATATGTGAGAGGTGAGTTGAGTCGATTCCTCTTTCAGATTAGTCCAATCTGAAAAATCGGTAGATGAGGACGTTGAGGACGTGAGGCTTAATGAATGATTGACGTGCTTTTCTGCTGCCTTGAAACTCTCCACCAACCAATAATGAATAAACCATATTTTGTGGATTGGAAAGGCACAAAGTTTGGACTCCTTTGGACGTGTGAGAGGGAGATGTGCGTGTGTTTGTCTCTGTTGATGTTCTAGAGAATCGTCGTCATCGGCTTCCCCTATTGTTCTTATTAGATATTTGAATCGAGCCGTAGACTCATTCAAGCACGACATTGCTCAAATCTTTGCCAACATTTTTTGCTGCAAGACCAATTTTGATTCTAATTCCCGGTAACTCTCTTCTTTTTATTCACACTCTGGTTGGTTGCTGAGAAAACTGATTATAAAGACGAAAACAATATCCATGCTTCTTTTCTAAGGTAACCAAAATGAAAAATTTCTATGAATTATATACATGTATATATTGTTTTCATTTCCTTCCGTTTTTTTTTTAAGAAACTAAATGTAGTGCTATATATATAGTTTTTTTTTTATTACTATTATTATTATTTTTAATTTTTTTTCTATGTTTTGCTTATTTTCTTACTTTTATTGTAAGAAAAGAAAATCCTTAAGCTTCTTATCGACTCATTCAAAAACTTATGAGAAGTCAGAGAAGTTCAAATTTTGAAACTTTGATTTTTTCTCTCGTTCAAGCTTCATTATGGATTCTATCTTGCATAAATGTTATATGAAATGATGGAATAGTTGGGATACCCCAGAAAATAATTCTCACAGTTGATGGATGGATTATGAATGTGTTATAGGGATTTGGTTCCTTACTAGGTGAAACTAGGAGTTATAACTTATAAGTAATTTTAAAGAGCTCCAAATGTAATTTTGACTAGTCTTTTTGGTTTAATAGAGCATATGGTGAGTTGCAACAATTCTTATATGTAACAATCATGTTCTTCATCTGGGTTTGGGATAAAAGACTGTATGGTGGTGTCACCTCTGCACCAAAAATTGGGTTAACTAATATGTGGGACTGTATATGGAAAATAATGAAGAAAGAAGCATATTGATAATTCCATCTGTCAGTTGATTTAAAAAACATTGAACATCATACAAATGTATTTTTCTTTAACTGGTTTTAATTTTCTCTTTTTTTTTTTTCGTTGTGTGTGCGTAATTGGCTTCTGTGATTCTTAACACATATGTGAAGGACTTGCGGGAATGAGGATCTACAGCCTTCTTCTTTTGAAAATCTCATGACAGCTATGGGTGAACAATACCAGTTGAGAGCCCAAAACTGGTGTTCAAAGCAAAAGGATTTTGATGATGAAAGAGATCCATATGCTGTTTTCAATGTGTTGGATACAATGCTAAAAGACAGTTTGGAACGCTTGAAAATGATGAGGTCAGCTTTTGATTTTTGTACTCTTTGATATTGAAGGGAAAAAAAGAAGATAAATTGGGGGTTTATAGTTAAGTACTTATTAAAACGTACTGCAAAATGAGGGAGTTTGACATGTCATTTGACCTGTATCAAAAGTACTTAAATAAGGACAAATGAGACTGTTTTCTTTAATGGGCTTTATTTGATCATAGGACGGTGGAGTCAATGATTTTGGAAAGCAAGGGCCAGTATTTGCATGCAAGTAATAGCTTCTGCCTTTGAGAATCCGTGGTTGATGGTGGCAATTTTTGCTTGCAGCGAATGTGAAACTTTCTTATATTCTTGCAGCAGGTATGTATCTTTATTAATCTTCCTGGCAATCTTTTTGGACTGCTGAAATAATTTGCAAATTTACTGCCACTTCCGGTTAGTTTTGGTGTTTCTAACTGATTCCCTTCTTTCTTGGTCTTGGTCTTGAGATTGATCATTATCATTATTTGATTTAGATGGCACAAGGGGCCACTGTCATATGCAGAAGACATTATTGGGATTGCTGGAGTACATCTTGCCTAAGTTCACCATAATAGTGGAGTGATACTTATTATTTAAGAGAGCTAAAGTTTGCCGGCTAGAATACTGTAAAACTGCAGGTTCATGGCTCAACAACATACTCAGGTAAGCATCTTCAATGTTATTACTGCTACTATTCATAAAATATCATGGCATCGGTTAACTTGAATGTTGCTTCTCGCATCAATCTTCGCATGTATTTGGACCTAGTAATAGCACATGATTGAGCCACTTTGCGCTTTTAAAGTTGGTTTCTTGCATGTAATGATGGTACTCCTTTTCCTTGGAAGGGTTTGGAGCTACAACTGTGTTTTTTAAATCACTGTTTGAGTAAATCTTTGTTAACGTCCTTTTCAACATTTCTAGCTTTGTAGATTTTTTTGCTCTATTTTCTCGTTCTTGATCTTGATGGGTGTTTTTCTATTGTATACATAATACATCCTGTGTACTTGGGTTGCGCCCCTTACACTTTTAATGAATTTGTTTACTTATAAAAAAAATAATGCCATGCTCACTAAAATACAAACTAAGACCATCATAAACGTATTCCATTATTGGAACAACCAATCTTAATGGAGGTATGAAACAGTGTTTGAATCACTTTGTGAAATGTCTGAAAATAAGAGAAAACATCATTTTTATTCTTTAAGAAATACACCCAAGTGATCCGAGAATAATCCTTAATAAATATAGCAAATCAACGAAGCCAAATAAACAAACAGCACGAGGGATCCAAACATCAATATGCACTACAAAAGGTGTAGGATTTAATTAAAGCTAGAAAGGAATAACAATCGATGGTGTTTTGTAAGTTTACATGTGTCACAACGAAGTTGGAAAACATTGCTAGAACAAAGATTGAAAATTTTGAACTAGAAAACATTACTCTGAGAAAACAAAGATGGAAATATTTGTTACAACATAAGAAATGAGGAATATCTCAGTATCTGATGCCATAGCCAAATCATCTCCACAAAATTATTAGAAAGTGTGG
>NC_081548.1:6365863-6375514 GCF_901000735.1 Corylus avellana | reverse complement strand
CCAAACACATTTACTTATAATGCACTGGTTCATGCACAAGTAAAAGGAGGGAACATTGCTGGTGCTTATTCTCTTAAGAAGGAGATGATTCTCTGTGGCCTTTATCCTGATGTTGTTACTTATAATTTGTTAATAGGTGCTGCTTGTACCTTAGGGCACATCCGTTTAGCACTTCAATTACATGATGAATTGCTGACAAGTGGATATGACCCTGATATTATAACTTACACTGAACTAATTAGAGGTCACTGTATGAGAGGCAATGTGAAGGAGGCTGAAGAGCTCTTTTCCAAGATAGAGAAAGCTGGTTTACCAATGGATCACATTCCATTTAAGATACTTATTAAGACGTACTGCAAAATGAGGGAGTTTGACATGTCATTTGACCTGTATCAAAAGTACTTGAATAAGGACAAATGAGACTGTTATCTTTAATGGGCTTTATTTGATCATAGGACGGTGGAGTCAATGATTTTGGAAAGCAAGGGCCGGTATTTGCATGCAAGTAATAGCTTCTGCCTTTGAGAATCCGTGGTTGATGATGGCAATTTTTGCTTGCAGCGAATGTGAAACTTTCTTATATTCTTGCAGCAGGTATGTATCTTTATTAATCTTCCTGGCAATCTTTTTGGACTGCTGAAATAAGTTGCAAATTTACTGCCACTTCTGGTTAGTTTTGGTGTTTCTAACTGATTCCCTTCTTTCTTGGTCTTGGTCTTGAGATTGATCATTATTATTATTTGATTTAGATGGCACAAGGGGCCACTGTCATATGCAGAAGACATTATTGGGATTGCTGGAGTACATCTTGCCTAAGTTCACCATAATAGTGGAGTGATACTTATTATTTAAGAGAGCTAAAGTTTGCCGGCTAGATAACTGTAAAACCGCAGGTTCATGGCTCAACAACATACTCAGGTAATCATCTTCAATGTTATTACTGCTACTATTCATAAAATATCATGGCATCGGTTAACTTGAATGTTGCTTCTCGCATCAATCTTTGCATGTATTTGGACCTAGTAATAGGACATGATTGAGCCACTTTGCGCTTTTAAAGTTGGTTTCTTGCATGTAATGATGGTACTCCTTTTCCTTGGAAGGGTTTGGAGCTACAACTGTGTTTTCTTAAATCACTGTTTGAGTAAATCTTTGTTACGCCCTTTTCAACATTTCTAGCTTTGTATATTTTTTTGCTTTCTTTTCTCGTTCTTGATCTTGATGAGTGTTTTTCTATTGTATACATAATACGTCATGTGTACTTGGGTTGCACCCCTTGCACTTTAAATGAATTTGTTTACTTATAAAAAAAATAATGCCATGCTCACTAAAATACAAACTAAGACCATCATAAACATATTCCATTATTGGAACAACCAATCTTAATGGAGGTATGAAACAGTGTTTGAATCACTTTGTGAAATGTCTGAAAATAAGAGAAAACATCATTTTTATTCTTTAAGAAATACACCCAAGTGATCCGAGAATAATCCTTAATAAATATAACAAATCAACGAAACCAAATAAACAAACAGCACGAGGGATCCAAACATCAATATGCACTACAAAAGGTGTAGGATTTTATTAAAGCTAGAAAGGAATAACAATTGATGGTGTTTTGTAAGTTTACATGTGTCACAACGAAGTTGGAAAACATTGCTAAAACAAAGATTGAAAATTTTGAACTAGAAAACGTTACTATAAGAAAACAAAGATGGAAATATTTGTTACAACATAAGAAATGAGGAATATCTCAGTATCTGATGCCATAGCCAAATCATCTCCACAAAATTATTAGAAAGTGTGGCTTGATGAACTTGCTTGACCCATATGTGCTCCTTGAGTTAAGAATTCAGATAATAAAGACCATCCATCATACTATGTTATGAGAATGCAAGGTCAAGAGATAAAGCGTGCTGCAGTATTATCTATTTGTTTATTTCAATTCCATTATTATCCAATTCTTATTTCAATTACAGTAGAGCTAGGAATTAGCATTGTAGTGAGATAGAAGTCTTAAGCTCTATCAAACTACTGCTACGTAAAGGATGAGTTGGAGTCAGTCTCCAAGTTTATGCTTTGTAATTTTCTATTTAAAGTCCAGTCTAAGAAATAAAAGGTACGCATAATTTTATCTCAAACTTCACGTTTGTTACGAGGTTCAGGAATCCTCTAATTTCCTATTGCTAATTCTCACACAATTAGCACCCATTAGCAATCATAGGAAAGAATAAGAAGTAAGATCCGGCTTCTTTCCCTGTTGATCAAAGAATTACGAGATTGGTTACTCAATCACGTAACATTCTAGCTCTTGAAATAGACAATAATAAGTGTAAAAGAGTACTCTGCAACTTTTAGTCCTTGGTAATGAGTGCAATAAAAAGAAGATTGGTTACCAAATTAGGTATGTGTAAAATAGATGAAGAGACATAGGAGTAGTAGAAGTTGAACCTTTGTCAAGCGTATATGAGAAGGAATTATCAGCTATCCTAACTTTTTCCCTCCTTGAACAAAGTGTAGGAAAAAGTAGAGTAGATAAACCAATAATGTGATCTGAGGCTCTTGAATCAATAATGCAATGATCATTTGAGTTGGTGGAGGATGCATTCAAAGAGAGCTAAATTACCTGAATGAGCAAAACATAGGATATTGTAATGGGTGTTTTCAGTTGAGACATAAAGCAACAAAACATTTCAACCTTTACTTAGCGAGTGTCGGAGTGTCTGAAGTAAAAGAATCGAGAGCAAAAGTGGGAGAAATAGGTCTCACTTCAGAAGTGTGGTGAATACAGGGCTAAACGGCCTCCTCTACCTCGAGTAAGATCGTCATTTATTTTTCAATAAATTCTTTTAAGTGATGGTATATTACAATGATCACAAAACAATCTCTTTCTCATTGGAAATGGTATCCATCAACTTGCCTGCATATTGCTATAACGCCATAGCAAGTGATGAAGACTCCTGTGAAGAAGAAGGGTGCATAGCACCTCTCCTACTCCCCTCATTCAGAACATAAGCAAAAATTTCTCTAAGAGAAGGAAAATGCTCTTTTCCCAAAACCTAAACTTGAACACGATCATATTTCGAGTTCAACATAAGAAGAAACTCAAAAATGGGGTCATGTTCCATTAGTTTTTGGAGTTATATTGCATTTATTGTACTCTTAGTCTGAAAGTTTTGGAGCTTTCTACCACAAACCACAAAGATTATGGAAGTATGTTGCTACAGACTATTTGTGCTTAGTCTTTCCATGAATCTTAGGCTTCAATTCATACAGCTATGCCATATAATCCATTTATTAATAAGTCTGAAATGCTGCATCATAAATCTCCTTTGCAGTACGTAGAAATAGATACCTCCAAGTAATCTTTGGTTTCATTGCATCTAACAACCAAGACATATTGTATAACCTTTTGCTTTCTATTTATCATAAGTAGGATGCTCCGGTTCTAGTTCTTAATCTTAACCATTCAAATGTCTCATTTTTATTTTACTCTTAATATATAACATTTTAGACCATGACCAGTGGAGCCCATCTAACTTCACTATTGTGATTTGGAGTGTTGGGTTTTCGCTGGAGGAGGTCATTTGACTTTCTATCCCCTTTTATCATTTTTTGAGGTCTTGTGATGAGATACAAACAGCAACCAAATAGCAACAAAGGATTCGGGAATTTCAGTTGGAATTAGATCCATTGGGAGTCAGTCACATGCCCCTTTTTGTTCTATTTTGGGACGCATATCCCAATCCTAAGGGACTAAATTGGACCCAAGCCAAACCCTAGCTCCAATACGCAACAAATAGGCTCAAAAATAAAATGTCAAATAGCTCGAAAGTAGATGACTAAATATTGTACATAATAAAGTATCTTATATTCTTATTGACAGCGTAGGTACATAGGATCAAAACTCCCTACGATGACCTGTTGTTTTCACTAGTCCTCTAAAGTGACCTGTCGTTTACATTTTTCATCAGCCCTATAAAAAAAATTGTAGTTTTTCACCTATTCCTTGAGTTCTCCAAGTGCTGCCATCTTGCACTAGTCAAATGTTCAGCCGCGGGTCTCCATTCTGTCACATGGTCATCATGCTGGAATAATCGACAGTGGAGTTGGGAAATCTCTTGATGATAAAAAACAATCCTGTCAGCGGTAATGGCTAGATGTGACTGTGGCTGTAGGGATGAGAAAAGATGCAAAAAATCTCTAAAAAATCGTGCAAGTAGCAACCCAGATCACTCTCTTTATATGAAGAGAAATGCTACGGTTACACAGAGAATTACAAAGGGAGGCTTACACTACACACTGACACGGCAGTGAACATCATATTAAAAGAAAAGAAAAAAAAAAAAAGAATGCTGATATGGAATGATCTTTCTCTGCAGGACGTGACGTTGGCATGCGTTGATGGATTTGTTTCCCTGTTTCTCTGAACAAAAGAAAACGTCTTTAAAGCTTTTCGTTTGCCAGGGATTTCTTCCTCATCAACAATCATCGACACCCTTGCCACAATCTATGAAATTGACCCCACCTTCAGATCCATAGACAAGAATGGGTGCTCAATTGAAAGACATTGTGAAATTTGGACTTTGAAATTTCTTTTTTTTAAGTTTTGGAAAAAAAAAATGGAGGAAAGAAATGGAAAATGGCTGCAATTTGGTAAGCGGCCGAACTGGACTCTTGTAGATTAGCGGTAAATACTAAGCTTTGCTCCATTAACCCCATTGAAAAAAGAGAAAAGAGAATAAAAGCAAACCTGAAATTTGTTTTCTCAGCTGTTTATAATTTTCTTTTTCCTTTTTGTCTTTTCCCCTTTGTGTGTAGTTGGTTCTGTTTGTTAACATTCTCGAATTTGTTTTTGCTGCAGCATTTAGGTGCCAAAAGAACCAGTACAATGTGTTTGATTTGAGTTGCTGCTGGTTGTGAATGTTCAAGCTATCCCATGTGTTTGATGAAATCTTTGTGAGAAAATGTATAGCCTTCAGAAAGAGATCTATTTTTTTTCCTCTCTCACATTGGTATTGCTAGTAGGGATATGGCACTCATTGACACTGCAGCTCTCTAGTGTTCTTACTTTTTGTAGAGATGGTAATCACAGCAATATAAATTATACAAAAGTCATTGCTTCTGAGGTTGTAATTCCGGATTGTTATTGCATTTATGTCTGCATTTCCAAATAGCAAAGATAACATTTGTGTCTCCATTGATCTCTAATTGTTTGATATGTATGATCAGGAGCCATAAAGAGATGTTGAAGCTTCAGGGCGTGGCCATACAAGAAAGGACTATTGTTGCTCTTTTAATTGTTCACTTAAAATTTGATCAATATTGTTCATTAGTGAAAGAATGTATTCACTCCTTTATTTATTTATTTATTCAGAATTGTAGGTAATATGTAAAGAACAGAAAGATGGTGCGATTTTTGTTACTGTTCTGCACCTATGTAACATTTTGATCTTTTCCCACTCTTTGATATGTAATCGCTTATCTGAAAGCAACAAACAATCAACTATATGCATATACAGTTGTTTCAATAGATCAATCCGTCTTATAAAACTTCTCGAGGGTAGTACACCAGAACTTTGTGTAGTACAATGTGTGTATATATGATATGTTATCTATTGGTTGATAAGAAGATTATGGCCTAGGCAAAAAATAAAAAATGAAAAAGCCAAAGAAGATAAAAGAGGGTATATATATAGGATCTAACCTTTGGCAACAACATCCTCTGATCCTCCTACAAACACAGAGAACTTCAATGAACAGCAGAACAATCACTTCCTATTGTTTCAATATGAAAAGCTGGAAGTGCATCAGTAAAAGTCAGTAGAAGAACAATTAATTTATGAATTGGATGATACACTGGATTTAAAAGGATATTAAAAAAATAAAAAAATAAAAAAAAAATAAAAAAAACCTTAGGTGGTTTACAAATTCATCAACTTGAAACATTAGCTTGACTCAGGATTGTAATTACATTGAGGCATAAATGTAAACAAATATAAATGAAGTAATCCTTACATGAACAAATGAAATAATTAATAATACAAAATATCCTACGACACCAAAACTCCAATACAAGTGGAAAAATCTTCAAATCCAAGGGCATGAGCTAGCTGCTAGCACCATCGCACGTATACGTGGGGGGTTGTTGATCATCACAAATTTCACTAATCTCATCATAAATTGCACGAAACTCATCATCTTCAAACACCGTAAGTAATGGTGGAGATGTTGTTGCGTAAAATTCTGCTGAAGATGATGACACAGGCACAGCAGCAATAGGGTACGTCTGCTGGGCAACAATATTTTCTTCTCCAGGGCTCAAATTTCTCTTGATCTCACCATTGTTTTGGTGTATTTCGTTGGGCTCCACGACTGCAACTTGTTGATTATTGGATGGTTGGGCATGGTGTTGAAAGTTTCTAATTGGATATTTCATTTTATCCAAGTCTTTGTTTCTGATTTTACAAATGACGTACTCATCAAACTGTATGCATGCAAGATACACACAAAAAAAAGTTATTAATAAATCTAATTAAATATAACAAACCAAATAAAAACGGATTGATATCCCCTAGAATTTTCTATTCTTAAATTCATAAATCCGAAATTTAATGATCGAGGAAGCTAAAAACATAGGTTTAATAAACATGACTTATTTTAGACCCTAAGAACCCTGAGATTTATGAATTTAAGAATCTCAAATTTAAAGAAAAAGGAAATTCACGAGAGATTGGGATTATATATATACTTACATCTTCCACCTTTGAGTAGTCTCGACAAGAAAACTCCTTCATGATCCAGTGGCCATTGCGGTTAGTACCTTTGGCCTTGTTCTTTGTATATTTGAAGACAAAAGATTTCTTGATTCCAATGAGTTTGTTGTTTTTAAGATCACGAATTTCTTGAGTGTGTTCGATCTTCCAAGTGCCACACCCAACAACTCTATCCCTCCTTGACTTGCTCTTCTTCTTCAACTTCGTAAAGACGAAGAATTGTTTTTTCACCGTGGGATCGAATATAATCCATGGCTCCCGGTTCCCATAGATATCAAACTCACCCACCTCGTCGTGAGGCAACGTCTCTCCATTCACCTTCATTCGAAGAAACATAAAAATCTCTTCAACAGTCGGGTGAAATCGAAATCCTACCGGCATTTGAAATCCCATTTCAACACTTTCAGAAAAAACGTACAACAAAAAGGGTGATCAGCCGGCGATGATGCTGCAAGACCAAAGACGTTGACGTCAGTTATCTTTCTGTTGATCGATGTGAAAAGTATGGTAATGTGAAAATAGTCAATCGAGGATGTATTTATACAAGTTTCAAAGAGCATTAGTTGAGTTTGAATCAAACACTAATTACTATTTCAATCCTACTCAAAAAACAAAAAAAACAAAAAAAATACTATTTCAATCAATGATGACGTGTACCTTATACCTCTAGACTTCTAGCAACAATAGATTTATATATATATATATATATATATGTAAAATTTTGGATAAATGTAAAATTAATCCATGTAATTCACATGGATTAAATGTAAAATTAAATGTGAATTAATTTTACATCTAATCCACATAGCTCGTGAGCTTGACCTATTTATGGCTCGATTAGCCCTATTCGCTCGACTCGTTTAACACTTGATTAGCCCGGCTCATCCGACTCGATTAGGGCTCGTGAACCCAATCCACCCGGCTCATTTATGGCTCGTTAGCTCGGCTCAAAGTTTGCTCAAACCGACCCATTTATGGCTCTTTAGATATATATTTATATCTATATTATCAATTTATCATATGATTCATATTTGATACTTCATTACTTCTTATTTAGTTATTTATTTATTTGATAGATAATACCATATAAATTATATAATTATCATATGATCTACGTATTAATGTATTATCATTAGATATATTACAAAGTGATTCATGTAATCTAAAATTAAGCTATTACTATAATAATATTAAAAATTAAAATCAATAATGTGTTTATTTATACTTTAGAATCTTACTTTAAATATAATCATAAGTATTAACAATTTAATATTTATCATTCAAAATTAATAATTTACTAACTTAGACTACTTAGGGCCCGTTTGGGAGTGCGATTTCAATAAGTGCGATTTTAAAAATTGCGTTTTTAAAAATTGCGTTTTTAAAATCGCTACTTTTTAAAATCGCACAGGTGTTTGGTAAAACATGCTAAAAAGTACTTTTTTTATCAAATGAGTGTTTGGATAACATTAGCATATAATTGCGGTTTCATGACCAAATTACCAATAAGGACATTTCTTTATAACAATAAAATAACTAACATTGTCTATAAGCCTCCATTTTTAACACCTATGCAAACAAAAGTATGACTTATAATTTGACATTAACTTTGAGTTTTCTACTTAGGCAATTATATATTGCTATATTACTTGTTTCTACATGCTTTTTTGTTTTTGTATTTTTTTTTTCTTGAAACATATTCCAAACAGACATATAATAAAAAATACAAGAACAATCCATCAAATTAAACTAATAATGTTTATCAAATTTAACTGTTACATAATTCACCAATAATTTAAATTAGTACTTGATAAATCACCAAAAAAAACTTAAAGGACATTAAAAATTAGCCTAAAACATAAATAACAAAGCACTGTTTACAACCCACAAACGGATCGGGCTATATTGTCACGAACCACTTTCATCTCCTCGTCATGTATATTGTCAATGTTTTCCTGACTGTTACTCCTTACATCATCATCATCATCATCATTATCGAAGTTATCTTTATCCCACTTAAACCCCTTATCCTTTCTGTCATGTATTCTAATAAAATTATGAAGGACCGCGGTAGCAACCACAATGAGCATTTGGTCGTTAATATCATAAGATGGCATTTGCCTTAAAATATGCCACCTATTCTTCCACACACCAAAAGTTCGCTTTATAACACTTCTAAGTGATGAGTGAACATAGTTAAACCTCTCCTCTATCCCATGTTTTGTAAAGTGGGTATTTGGTCGATTACCTTGAAACACCTCATCCACACAGAGTTCACAAAAGATTGTAGTAAATTGTGATGTCCAAAGAGCTCTAGCATCTGAGTTACTTTGTTTTGATTCAGGTTTAGGATTGGATATCGTATTTTGTTTATCCATCTACAAAATTATAATTTTAGAAATCTAGTAAGACACTAATATATTAACCATCTCATATACCAATAAAAGCCAAAAGAATTATTAACATAAAAGTATAGCATTCAACTATATATAAACCATTAAAGCTTTATTTTAGTCTTTACTTTTGTCATTTTTTAGCTTATACGGTGCCACATGTTTCTTTAATATATAAATAATGTTTGAATTTTTCCTTCACTATATTTCATATATGGACATGTGGAGTTGATGCCAACATTGAAACGAAACAGCACTAAAAAAAAAATTAAAAAGTCATTATTTAAAATTGTTACTGTGCAATGCACAGTAACGGATCACTGTGCACTGCACAATAATCAGTGCACAATAATCCAGAAAAATACTCCGGTCTCTATGTGCACTGCACAATAAAAAAATTAAAATAAAAAAAATCACAAAATATCACTGTTTATTACCCATTATATATATATATATATATATATATATATATATATATATAT
>NC_081548.1:6273304-6365781 GCF_901000735.1 Corylus avellana | reverse complement strand
TGTGGGATGTGTGTAACACCTGAGAGATGGAGAGAGAGGTCCCTCCATTTATACATAGAAAAAGTAGACGGTATATATATATCACAAACTGGCAATACCCATTTTTTTTTTGGTGGGATGCGTGTTATATATATCACAAACGGGCAATACCCAATATCACAAACTAGCAATACCCATATATTTTTTATTTTTTTTTATTTTTTTGTGGGATGTGTGTTGTATGTGAATTTTGACAGAATTATTTGCTCCATCTCTGTTTGTTTGGTGGGAAAAATAGAGAAGAGAATGCAACACATATATAAAAAGGCACAGTAATCATACAAACCACATATATAAACAGTGGAAAGTTTTACAAAAGTAAAGAAGTTATATAGAGAGGAAGAAAATATTAAGGTGAGATTATTACCTGGTAGAGAGGCGGAGAGATGAACAACAGCGACGCACACTGCTACTGGACGGAGAAAGGATGAACGAGACAGAGGAAGAAAAAAAAAAGAGAAAAAAGGGTTTTAATATATTTTAGGTGGGTATTATTGGTATTTTTTTCATTCCCGCTAAAAAAAAGGTAACTATTGCACAAAATAACTTTTTTTTAGAAATCGCGATTTTGTTTTTGGTGTGAATTCAAGACTTTTTTCAATGTTAACTCTTAATCAAATTTTATGGAAAACGCAGATTTTTTTGCGATTTTAAAATTTGCGTTTTTAAAATCGCAATCCCAAACACCCTAAAATTGCGATTTGGTTTAAAATCGCAGATTATTTTTTTGAAATCGCACTCCCAAACGCACCCTTAGTAAATGATATACATCATATACTTAACGTTAACACGTATTAAGTAAAGTACAAATATAAATTATATTATATAAAATATAAAATTAACAAGTAAAGTATATAAATTATCTCATATAAAACGAAAAAAAAAAAAAAAAAACGCTGATATGGAATGACTTTTCTCTGCAGGACGTGACATTGGCATGCGTTGATGGATTTGTTTCCCTGTTTCTCTGAACAAAAGAAAACGTCTTTAAAGCTTTTTCGTTTGCCAGGGATTTCTTCCTCATCAACAATCATCGACACCCTTGCCACAATCTATGGAATTGACCCCACCTTCAGATCCATAGACAAGAATGGATTTTTTTCTTTTCCCCTTTGTGTGTAGCTGGTTTTGTTTGTTAAAATTCTCGAATTTGTTTTTGCTGCAGCATTTAGGTGCCAAAAGAACCAGTACAATGTGTTTGATTTGAGTTGCTGCTGGTTGTGAATGTTCAAGCTATCCCGTCATGTGTTTGATGAAATCTTTGTGAGAAAATGTATAGCCTTCAGAAAGAGATCTATTTTTTTTTCTCTTACATTGGTATTGCTAGTAGGGATATGGCACTCATTAACACTGCAGCTCTCTAGTGCTCTTACTTTTTGTAGAGATGGTAATCACAGCAATATAAATGATACAAAAGTCATTGTTTCTGAGGTTGTGATTATGGATTGTTATTGCCTTTATGTCTGCATTTTCAAATAGCAAAGATAACATTTGTGTCTCCATTGATCTCTAATTCTTTGATGAGCCATAAAGAGATGTTGAAGCTTCAGAGCATGGCTATACAAAAAAGGACTATTGTTGCTCTTTTAATTGTTCACTTAAAATTTGATCAATATTTTTCATTAATTAGTGAAAAAATCTATTCACTCCTTTATTTATTTATTTATTCAGAATTGTAGGTAATATGTAAAAAAACAGGAAGATGGTGCGATTTTTGTTACTATTCTGCACCTATCTAACATTTTGATCTTTTCCCACTCTTTGATGTAATTGCTTATATGAAAAGAACAGACAATGAACTATATGCAAATACAGTTGTTTCAAGAGATCAATATTCCGTCTTATAAAACTTCTTGAGGGTAGTACAATGTGTGTATATATGATATGTTATCTATTGGTTGATAAGAAGATTAAGGCCTAGGCAAAAAATAAAAAATGAAAAAGCCAAAGAAGATAAAAGAGGGTATATATATAGGATCTAACCTTTGGCAACAACATCCTCTGATCCTCCTACAAATACAGAGAGCTTCAATGAACAGGAGAACAATCACTTCCTATTGTTTCAATATGAAAAGCTGGAAGTGCATCAGTAAAAGTCAGTAGAAGAACAATTAATTTATGAATTGGATGATACACTGGATTTAAAAGGATATTAACAAAACAAAAAAAAAAAAGTTTACAAATTCATCAACTTGAAACATTAGCTTGACTCAGGATTGTAATTACATTGAGGCATAAATGTAAACAAATATAAATGAAGTAATCCTTACATAAACAAATGAAAGAATTAATAATACAAAATATCCTACGACAACAAAACTCCAATACAAGTGGAAAAATCTTCAAATCCAAGGGCATGAACTAGCTGATAGCACTATCGCACGTATACGTAGGGGGTTGTTGATCATCACAAATTGCACTAATCTCATCATAAATTGCACGAAACTCATCACCTTCAAACTCCGTAAGTAATGGTGGGGATGTTGTTGCATAAAATTCTGCTAAAGATGATGACACAGGCACAACAGCAATAGGGTTCGTCTGCTGGGCAACAATGTCAATATTTTCTTCTCCGGGGCTCAGGTTTCTCTTGATCTTACCATTGTTTTGGTGTATTTCGTTGGGCTCCAGGACTGCAACTTGTTGATTATTGGATGGTTGGGCATGGTGTTGAAAGTTTCTGATTGGATGTTTCATTTTATCCAAGTCTTTGTTTCTGATTTTACAAATGACGTACTCATCAAACTGCATGCATACAAGATACACAAAACAAAAAACAATAATTAATAAATCTAATTAAATATAACAAACCAACTATACAAACCAAATAAAAACAGATTGAGATCTCCTAGAATTCTCTAGAATAGATCTATTCTCAAATTCATAAATCTCAACCGAAATTTAATGAGGAAGTTAGAAACATAGGTTTAGTAACTTCCTCATTAAATGCTGAAACATGGCTTCTTTTAGACCCTAAGAAGCCCGAGATTTATGAATTTGAAAATCTCAAATTTAAAGGAAAAAGAAATTCACGAGAGATTAGGATTATATATATATATACATACATCTTCCACTTTTGAGTAGTCTCGAAGAGAAAAGTCCTTCATGATCCAGTGGCCATTGCAGTCAGTACTGTTGGCCTTGTTCTTTGTATATTTGAAGACAAAAGATTTCTTGATTCCAATGAGTTTGTTGTTTTTAGGATCACGAACTTCTTGAGTGTGTTCGTTCTTCCAAGTGCCGCACCCAACTACTCTATCCCTCCTTGACTTGCTCTTCTTCTTCAACTTTGTAAAGACGAAGAATTGTTTTTTCACCGTTGGATCAAATATAATCCATGGTTCCCTGTTCCCATAGATATCGAACTCACCCACCTCTGAGGCAATGCCTCTCCCTTTTACCTTCATTCGAAGAAACATAAAAATCTCTTCAACAGTCGGGTGAAATCAAAATCCTACCGGCGTCGTTTCAAATCCCATTTGACGGCAATATTTATACAAGGGTGGGGATCACTTTCAGATCACATTGATGTTAAAATAGGCGAGGATCAATGTATTTATACAAGTTTCAAAGGCAATCAGAGTTTCAATCAAACACTAAAAGATATTCTAGAATCTAATAAAACCTCGATAGATATTGTTTGATTGCATTAAAAAGTCTATGTTTTGGCCATATAAATCTTAGGTGGTAGTCCCATTTTAATTTGAGATATGTTAGAATCTAATAAAAACTCTATATTTTGCCCATAAAAGTCTATATAACAAGATATCACATCATCTTTTTTTTGTTTTGTCTTTTTCTCTCCACAAAAAGAAAAAATAATAATAATAATAATAATATGGCATCTTGCCATGTAGACTTTTATGGGCAAAATGTGAAATTTTAATTAGATTGAAGCATTTCTCTTCTGATTTTTTATTGTGTAAAATCATTTAATTTTAAATTCAAAATTAAAATGATGAAAGAAATAATAATAAATAAATTGATTTTTGACGAACTCTCTTCCCGTCCCGCACCAAATCTCTGCGTCTTTCCAATCCAGAGCTTCTAGAGTATTTGATTTTGGACGAACTCTTAGATGAACTTATTTGTTCCTGAGATTGCTGAGCCTCCTACATGCAACCTTGTAAGTAAAGTTTTGTTTGGTGTGTATATACTTAGAAAATTTTTCTATCAATTGTTACGGTTCACTTCATGATAAAAATTAAAATGTCTTTCATCGGAATGGGGAGAAGCAAAACTTCAGCATAAATACACTTGTCTTGCGATCTGACAAAGCTCAATTCTCTAAGAACACTTCTTAAAAAAAAAATTGATCACAGAAACCATATGTGAGAGATGAGTTGAGTCGATTCCTCTTTCAGATTGGTCCAATCTGAAAAATCGGTAGATGAGGACGTTGAGGACGTGAGGCTTAATGAATGATTGACGTGCTCTTCTGCTGCCTTGAAACTCTCCACCAACCAATAATGAATAAACCATATTTTGTGGATTGGAAAGGCACAAAGTTTGGACTCCTTTGGACGTGTGAGAGGGAGATGTGCATGTGTTTGTCTCTGTTGATGTTCTAGAGAATCGTCATCATCGGCTTCCCCTATTGTTCTTATTAGATATTTGAATCGAGCCGTAGACTCATTCAAGCACGACATTGCTCAAATCTTTGCCAACATTTTTTGCTGCAAGACCAATTTTGATTCTAATTCCCGGTAACTCTCTTCTTTTTATTCACTCTGGTTGGTTGCTGAGAAAACTGATTATAAAGACGAAAACAATATCCATGCTTCTTTTCTAAGGTAACCAAAATGAAAAATTTCTATGAATTATATACATGTATATATTGTTTTCATTTCCTTCCGTTTTTCTTTTAAGAAACTAAATGTAGTGCTATATATATAGTTTTTTTTTTTATTACGATTATTATTATTTTGAATTTTTTTTCTATGTTTTGCTTATTTTCTTACTTTTATTGTAAGAAAAGAAAATCCTTAAGCTTCTTATCGACTCATTCAAAAACTTATGAGAAGTCAGAGAAGTTCAAATTTTGAAGCTTTGATTTTTTCTCTCGTTCAAGCTTCATTATGGATTCTATCTTGCATAAATGTTATATGAAATTATGGAATACTTGGGATACCCCAGAAAATAATTCTCACAGTTGATGAATGGATTATGAATGTGTTACAGGGATTTGGTTCCTTACTAGGTGAAACTAGGAGTTATAACTTATAAGTAATTTTAAAGAGCTCCAAATGTAATTTCGACTAGTCTTTTTGGTTTAATAGAGCATATGGTGAGTTGCAACAATTCTTATATGTAACAATCATGTTCTTCATCTGGGTTTGGGATAAAAGACTGTATGGTGGTGTCACCTCTGCACCAAAAATTGGGTTAACTAACATGTGGGACTGTATATGGAAAATAATGAAGAAAGAAGCATATTGATAATTCCATCTGTCAGTTGATTTTAAAAACAGTGAACATCATACAAATGTATTTTTCTTTAACTGGTTTTAATTTTCTCTTTTTTTTTTCGTTGTGTCTGCGTAATTGGCTTTTGTGATTCTTAACACATATGTGAAGGACTTGGGGGAATGAGGATCTACAGCCTTCTTCTTTTGAAAATCTCATGACAGCTATGGGTGAACAATACCAGTTGAGAGCCCAAAACTGGTGTTCAAAGCAAAAGGATTTTGATGACGAAAGAGATCCATATGCTGTTTTCAATGTGTTGGATACAATGCTAAAAGACAGTTTGGAATGCTTGAAAATGATGAGGTCAGCTTTTGATTTTTGTACTCTTTGATATTGAAGGGAAAAAAAGAAGATAAATTGGGGGTTTATATTTAAGTACTTATTAAAACGTACTGCAAAATGAGGGAGTTTGACATGTCATTTAACCTGTATCAAAAGTACTTAAATAAGGACAAATGAGACTGTTTTCTTTAATGGGCTTTATTTGATCATAGGACGGTGGAGTCAATGATTTTGGAAAGCAAGGGCCAGTATTTGCATGCAAGTAATAGCTTCTGCCTTTGAGAATCCGTGGTTGATGGTGGCAATTTTTGCTTGCAGCGAATGTGAAACTTTCTTATATTCTTGCAGCAGGTATGTATCTTTATTAATCTTCCTAGCAATCTTTTTGGACTGCTGAAATAATTTGCAAATTTACTGCCACTTCCAGTTAGTTTTGGTGTTTCTAATTGATTCCCTTCTTTCTTGGTCTTGGTCTTGAGATTGATCATTATCATTATTTGATTTAGATGGCACAAAGGGCCACTGTCATATGCAGAAGACATTATTGGGATTGCTGGAGTACATCTTGCCTAAGTTCACCATAATAGTGGAGTGATACTTATTATTTAAGAGAGCTAAAGTTTGTCGGCTAGAATACTGTAAAACTGCAGGTTCATGGCTCAACAACATACTCAGGTAAGCATCTTCAATGTTATTACTGCTACTATTCATAAAATATCATGGCATCGGTTAACTTGAATGTTGCTTCTCGCATCAATCTTCGCATGTATTTGGACCTAGTAATAGCACATGATTGAGCCACTTTGCGCTTTTAAAGTTGGTTTCTTGCATGTAATGATGGTACTCCTTTTCCTTGGAAGGGTTTGGAGCTACAACTGTGTTTTTTAAATCACTGTTTGAGTAAATCTTTGTTAACGTCCTTTTCAACATTTCTAGCTTTGTAGATTTTTTGCTCTATTTTCTCGTTCTTGATCTTGATGGTTGTTTTTCTATTGTATACATAATACATCCTGTGTACTTGGGTTGCGCCCCTTGCACTTTTAATGAATTTGTTTACTTATAAAAAAAATAATGCCATGCTCACTAAAATACAAACTAAGACCATCATAAACGTATTCCATTATTGGAACAACCAATCTTAATGGAGGTATGAAATAGTGTTTGAATCACTTTGTGAAATGTCTGCAAATAAGAGAAAACATCATTTTTATTCTTTAAGAAATACACCCAAGTGATCCGAGAATAATCCTTAATAAATATAGCAAATCAACGAAACCAAATAAACAAACAGCACAAGGGATCCAAACATCAATATGCACTACAAAAGGTGTAGGATTTAATTAAAGCTAGAAAGGAATAACAATCGATGGTGTTTTGTAAGTTTACATGTGTCACAACGAAGTTGGAAAACATTGCTAGAACAAAGATTGAAAATTTTGAACTAGAAAACATTACTCTGAGAAAACAAAGATGGAAATATTTGTTACAACATAAGAAATGAGGAATATCTCAGTATCTGATGCCATAGCCAAATCATCTCCACAAAATTATTAGAAAGTGTGGCTTGATGAACTTGTTTGACCCATATGTGCTCCTTGAGTTAAGAATTCTGATAATAAAGACCATCCATCATACTATGTTATGAGAATGCAAGGTCAAGAGATAAAGCATGCTGCAATATTATCTATTTGTTTATTTCAATTCCATTATTATCCAATTGTTATTTCAATTCCAGTAGAGGTAGGAATTAGCATTGTAGTGAGATAGAAGTCTTAAGCTCTATCCAACTACTGCTACGTAAAGGATGAGATCTACAGCAACATAATTAGTTGTAGTAGGTCTCATGCTCTAGATAAGGGGATCGCGTATCCTAGTAGGAGTTGGAGTCAGTCTCCAAGTTTATGCTTTGTAATTTTCTATTTAAAGTCCAGTCTAAGAAATAAAAGGTACGCATAATTTTATCTCAAACTTCACGTTTGTTACGAGGTTCAGGAATCCTCTAATTTCCTATTTGCTAATTCTCACACAATTAGCACCCATTAGCAATCATAGGAAAGAACAAGAAGTCAGATCCGGCTTCTTTCCCTGTTGATCGAAGAATTACGAGATTGGTTACTCAATCACGTAACATACTACCTCTGGCAATCATCTTTCTGATGGTTAGCTCTTGAAATAGACAACAATAAGTGTAAAAGAGTACTCTGCAACTTTTAGTCCATGGTAATGAGTGCAATAAAAAGAAGATTGGTTACCAAATTAGGTATGTGTAAAATAGATGAAGAGACATAGGAGTAGTAGAAGTTGAACCTTTGTCAGGCGTATATGAGAAGGAATTATCAGCTATCCTAACTTTTTCCCTCCTTGAACAAAGTGTAGGAAAAAGTAGAGTAGATAAACTAATAATGTGATCTGAGGCTCTTGAATCAATAATGCAAGGATCATTTGAGTTGGTAGAGGATGCATTCTAAGAGAGCTAAATTACCTGAATGAGCAAAACATAGGATATTGTAATGGGTGTTTTTCAGTTGAGACATAAAGCAACAAAACATTTCAACCTTTACTTAGCGAGTGTCGGAGTGTCTGAAGTAAAAGAATCGAGAGCAAAAGTGGGAGAAATAGGTCGCACTTCAGAAGTGTGGTGAATACAGGGCTGAACGGCCTCCTCTACCTCGAGTAAGATCATCATTAATTTTTCAATAAATTCTTTTAAGTGATGGCATATTACAATGATCACGAAACAATCTCTTTCTCATTAGAAATGGTATCCATCAACGTGCCTGCATATAACATAAGCAAAAACTTCTGTAAGAGAAGGAAAATGCTCTTTTCCCAAAACCTAAACTTGAACACGATCATATTTCGAGTTCAACATAAGAAGAAACTCAAAAATAGGGTCATGTTCCATTAGTTTTTGGAGTTATATTGCGTTTATTGTACTCTCAGTCTGAAAGTTTTGGAGCTTTCTACCACAAACCACAAAGATTATGGAAGTATGTTGCTACAGACTATTTGTGCTTAGTCTTTCCATGAATCTTAGGCTTCAATTCATACAGCTATGCCATATAATCCATTTATTAATAAGTCTGAAATGCTGCATCATAAATCTCCTTTGCAGTACGTAGAAATAGATACCTCCAAGTAATCTTTGGTTTCATTGCATCTAACAACCAAGACATATTGTATAACCTTTTGCTTTCTATTTATCATAAGTAGGATGCTCCGGTTCTAATTCTTAATCTTAACCATTCAAATGTCTCATTTTTATTTTACTCTTAATATATAACATTTTGGACCGTGACCAGTGGAGCCCATCTAACTTCACTATTGTGATTTGGAGTGTTGGGTTTTCGCTGGAGGAGGTCATTTGACTTTCTATCCCCTTTTATCATTTTTTGAGGTCTTAGTCACTTTTGAGTTGAGTTCTTGTGATGAGATACCAACAGCAACCAAATAGCAACAAAGGATTCGGGAATTTCAGTTGGAATTAGACCTATTGGGAGTCAGTCACGTGCCCCTTTGTGTTCTATTTTGGGACGCATGTCCCAATCCTTAGGGACTAAAGAGAACCCAAGCCAAACCCTAGCTCCAATATGCAACAAATAGGCTCAAAAATAAAATGTCAAATAGCTCGATCGAAAGTAGATGACTAAATATTGTACATGATAAAGTATCTTATATTCTTATTGACAGCGTAGGTACATAGGATCAAAACTCCCTACAATGACCTGTTGTTTTCACTAGTCCCTCGTTTACTTTTTTCGTCAGCCCTATAAAAAAATTGTAGTTTTTCACCTATTCCTTGAGTTCTCCTAGTGCTGCCATCTTGCACTAGTCAAATGTTCAGCTGCAGGTCTCAATTTTGTCACATGGTCATCATACTGGAATAATCGACAGTGGAGTTGGGGAAATCTCCTGATGATAAAAAACAATCCTGTCAGCGGTAATGGCTAGATGTGACTGTGGCTGTAGGGATGAGAAAAGATGCGAAAAATCTCTAAAAAATCGTGCAAGTAGCAACCCAGATCACTCTCTTTATATGAAGAGAAATGCTTCGGTTACACAGAGAATTACAAAGAGAGGCTTACACACTGACATGGCAGTAAACGTCATATAAAAAGAAAAGAAAAAAAAAAAAGAACGCTGATATGGAATGACTTTTCTCTGCAGGACGTGACATTGGCATGCATTGATGGATTTGTTTCCCTGTTTCTCTGAACAAAAGAAAACGTCTTTAAAGCTTTTCGTTTGCCAGGGATTTCTTCCTCATCAACAATCATCGACACCCTTGCCACAATCTATGAAATTGACCCCACCTTCAGATCCATAGACAAGAATAAGTGCTCAATTGGAAGACATAGTGAAATTTGGACTTTGAAATTTCTTTTTTTGAAGTTTTGGAAAAAAAAACGGAGGAAAGAAATGGAAAATGGCTGCAATTTGGTAAGCAGCCGAACTGGACTCTTGTAGATTAGCAGTAAATACTAAGCTTTGCTCCATTAACCCCATTGAAAAAAAGAGAAAAGAGAATAAAAGTAAACCTTAAATTTATTTTCTTAGCTGTTTATAATTTTTTTTTCCTTATTTTCTTTTCCCCTTTGTGTGTAGCTGGTTCTGTTTGTTAACATTCTCAAATTTGTTTTTGGCTGCAGCATTTAGGTGCCAAAAGAACCAGTACAATGTGTTTGATTTGAGTTGCTGCTGGTTGTGAATGTTCAAGCTATCCCATGTGTTTGATGAAATCTTTGTGAGAAAATGTATAGCCTTCATAAAGAGATCTATTTTTTTTCCTCTCTCTCACATTGGTATTGCCAGTAGGGATATGGCACTCATTGGCACTGCAGCTCACTAGTGTTCTTACTTTTTGTAGAGATGGTAATCACAGCAATACAAATGATACAAAAGTCATTGCTTTTGAGGTTGTAATTCTGGATTGTTATTGCATTTATGTCTGCATTTTCAAATAGCAAAGATAACATTTGTGTCTCCATTGATCTCTAATTGTTTGATATGTATGATCAGGAGCCATAAAGAGATGCTGAAGCTTCAGAGCGTGGCCATACAAGAAAGGACTATTGTTGCTCTTTTAATTGTTCACTTAAAATTTGATCAATATTGTTCATTAGTGAATGAATCTATTCACTCCTTTATTTATTTATTTATTCAGAATTGTAGGTAATATGTAAAGAACAGGAAGATGGTGCGATTTTTGTTACTGCTCTGCACCTATGTAACATTTTGATCTTTTCCCACTCTTTGATATGTAATTGCTTATCTAAAAACAAGAGACAATGAACTATATGCATATACAGTTGTTTCAATAGATCAATCCATCTTACAAAACTTCTCGAGGGTAGTACCCCAGAACTTTGTGTAGTACACTCTGTGTATATATGATATGTTATCTATTGGTTGATAAGAAGATTATGGCCTAGGTAAAAAATAAAAAAAGCCAAAGATAAAAGAGAGTATATATAGGATCTAACCTTTGGCAACAACATCCTCTGATCCTCCTACAAATACACACAGCTTCATTAATGAACAGAAGAACAATCACTTGCCATTGTTTCATGCAAGATATACACACAAAAATATATATATATATATATATAAATTAAATATAACAAACCAACTATATAAACCAAATAAAAACGGATTGAGATCCCCTAAAATTCTCTATTATCAAATTCATAAATCTTGACTGAAATTTAATGAGGAAGATAGAAGCATAGGTTTAATAACTTCCTTATTAAATGCTAAAACATGACTTATTTTAGACTCTAAGAACCCTGAGATTTATAAATTTGAGAATTTCAAATTTAAAGGAAAAGAAAATTCTAAGTAAAAACAACACGAGAGATTGGGATTATATATGTATATACTTACATCTTCCACCTTTGAGTAGTCTCGAAGAGAAAACTCTTTCATGATCCAGTGGCCATTGCGGTTAGTACCTTTGGCCTTGTTCTTTGTATATTTGAAGACAAAAGATTTCTTGATTCCAATGAGTTTGTTGTTTTTAGGATCACGAACTTCTTGAGTGTGTTCGTTCTTCCAAGTGCTGCATCCAACAACTCTATCCCTCCTTGACTTGCTCTTCTTCTTCAACTTTGTAAAGACGAAGAATTGTTTTTTCACCGTCGGATCGAATATAATCCATGGTTCCCTATTCCCATAGATATCGAACTCACCCACCTCGTCATGAGGCAACGCCTCTCCCTTCACCTTCATTCGAAGAAACATAAAAATCTCTTCAATAGTTGGGTGAAATCGAAATCCTACTGGCATCGTTTCAAATCCCATTTCAACGCTTAATTTCAAATCAAAAACAAGGCTCCGCTGGTGGTGATGCTGGAAGACTTGAGGCTGGGGATCACGTTGACGTCAGTATTTATACAAGGGTGGGGATTACTTTCAGATCACATTGATGTTAAAATAGGCGAGGATCAATGTATTTATACAAGTTTCAAAGGGCATTAGAGTTTCAATCAAACACTAAAAAGATATGCTATAATCTAATAAAACCTCGATAAATATTGCTTGATTACATTAAAAAGTATATGTTTGGGCCATATAAATCTTAGGTGGCAGTACGATTTTAATTTGAGATATGCTAGAATTTAATAAAAACTCTTGCCCATAAAAGTCCATGTGGCAAGATATCATATCATCTTCTTTTCGTTTTGTCTTTTTTTTCTCCTAAAAAAAAAAAAAAAGATATGTGGCATCTTGCCATGTGGATTTTTATGAGCAAAATATAGAGTTTTTATTAGATTCTAGCATTTCTCTTAACCAAATTTCTCTTTCTCTCTCTAGTTTAAGGCTCTCTCTCCTCAACTAGTAGTTTTTTTAAAAAAAACTTAAGAGAAAAGTTGGGCCAAAGTTAGATTTAAGTTGTACCTTTATCATTTTCCCACAAAAGTTCATGTGACAAGATGCTATGCACATCATCTTCTTTTTATTTTGTCTTTTTTCTTTCCACAAAAAAATAATGTGGCATAAACTTTTACGGGTAAAATGTATATTTTTTATTAATTAGATTGAAGCATTTCTCTTTTAATTTTTTATTGTTTAAAGTCATTTAATTTTAAAATCAAAATCCGGCCACCCCTTTCTCTTTTTTTTTTTAATTTTAATTTTGATTTTAAAATTAAATGATTTAAAACAATAAAGAATTAAAATGAGGCTGCTGATGATTTATATGGTCAAAATATGAACTTTTTAATACAACCAAACAATTCCTTTTCTAAAGAAAAATGTTAAGGTCACAATAGAAACGATCACTAACTATCCTTCTACGTGTCAATTTTTCTTTATTAAAAAAAAAAGGTTTGAATTTTAAACCATACACGTCGTATTTTCCCCTTTCAGAATCCAAAAATCGTCTCTCAGTCCATCGCTCTCCCTCCCGCGCTCATCCTCTTTCTCCTCCGGCGAGTTCTTCGGCCACCGGCGAAGCTGTCCGTACGTCGCTCCTGTCTCTCTCACTCCGGCGCAAGGTTCCGTCTCTGTCTCTCTCACTCCGGCGACGTCTACGGCCACCGGCGAAGCTCCTGTCTCTCTCACTCCGGCGAAGCCGAAGGCTCTCTCTCTCTCCTCGACCGGCGGTAAGTAATCCCTCTCTCTCCTCCACGTGCAAAATCTAGGGCTTTTTGAACACTATTGCCTGCTAGAATAGTGTATTAGATTTCTGTGTGTTCAGATTTTTGAACACTATTGGCTGCTGTTTTTTGAACATTATTGGGTAAGGGTTTTTATTTCTTTTTTCGCTGGTTGAGGCTGTGTTTGTTCTTGCCCTAGAAAAATAGTTTTTGGTTTGAATTTCATGGTGAAATTTCGAAGCATTGAAGAATAGACCTTTGAAGAATTTCGAACATAATAGGGCTTTAGTGTATTTAGAGTTTAGATTTAGGGTTTATATTTTTGTGTATTTAGGGTTTAGATTTCTGTTCTTTGAAGAATTTCTGTTCTTGCACTGCCATCTTCTTGTAAATGAAACTGTTTATTTCATATTACTTGCTTGGATTTTTCATATGAATGGTAATGGGATTGATTATTTTGCATGCAATTGGTGTCCAAATGGCCATTTAGTATCTGCACTAGAAGATGTATGAGGTCTGATTTAACATCCAAAGCCCTCATTGCTCTGTTCAAATCAAATTTTTAGACTTATCGCACTGTTCATTGTTCCAAGGATAGACCTGTTTTATCATTTAAATTGATAAACTTACTAAAGAATTTCACAATATGTCCTTCAGTTACACCAGTAATGGTATACTTCTGTAGTGAGTTATCCTAGTTTTTTCTATTTATCAACAACCAGTAATGGTTATATGTACAAAACACTTGATTAGTAGTAATAGTTGCATCAACACTGTACTGCTGTATAAATAATCTCATTAAGAGCTTGTTATGGTTATATTTCAGATTTGCTACATATATAGTGCTTGATGATAGTATGATGAAGTTGGATTCCCTGCTTTTACATCTTTCTATAGCATCTGAAGTAAATAGTTCACTCTCTAAATTTTTTGCAACTCTTGATAGTTAAACTTGATTATGTATGTTGTACTTAATCTACTCACTTATATATTGAAATCCATACCATATAATAGAATCTATCATTCAATTCTCGCATTCTTACGAAATAATCACAAAGGGCCTGACCACCTCCTTTGCCAAGCCGAAGCTCTCTTGCCTTGTTAATAAAATTCCGACAATCTTTCTCATTAAAGGGAACATTCTCAAACCCCCCCATTTCAACAACCAATGAGTTAAAATTCTTATTCAAACGTATTCCAGCCTTATCATTAAGATCAAGCCTTTTTTTCGCAGCATAATTCATATTCTTATAAAATCTATGAAACCTTATTTTTTTTGGGCTTACAGGATGGTTATGCTCAAACATCACTTTACTCAAATACCACGTTCCCTCATCCCATAAATTCGCACAAATCCTAGCATTACACTTCGTTCTATTAGTTGCTAATTTGGTCTTTGTACCCGTACTTCTGCTGTTTCTTACTTTGCCATCACGCATGCATGTCAGGACCATGTAATATGGATTACCATCTACATTCTTCTTAATAACTCTTTTTAATACAGCAAAACCAACTTACATAGCATACGCCTTATAATATGAAATAACTTCTTCATGTGAATTAAAAGTCATTGACACAACTGGTTCTTCAACTTTTTCATTCCTACCGATGATCTCTGTTTCTTCAAATTTTTCATCTCCATCCAACTCTTCATTCGAACTTTCATCCCCATCCAACTCTTCATCCGAACAAGTGATCCTTAAGACATTTGGTTCTTCAACTTCTTCTCCACATCTATCAAAAAGGGATACAAAGTTAAAAGCCATCTTGGTGTGTCAAAGCAAAATTATAACTCAAACAAAAGATGAAAAGTCAAACCTATTTGAGGGCAATCTTGCTCCAAAAAATCTTCATCATTTGGAATATGTGTATACAAAGATTCAACTTCACCCTCTTTGTCCATTTAGGCAGCCATAATGAGTAACTTTTCCACTTACCTAATGTATAATTCAAAATATTATTGTATAAGCAGTGTGAACTATAAAAAGCATATAAATAGTAAGAACTTAAATAGGCTTGAAAAGAAAAAAGAAAATGAACTTCATTCCAAGACTTCTCTTGAGAGAGGCGAGGATAAAGTGGCAGTTGACAGAATTTGATGAGCAAGTAGAAAAACCTTGGCAATTGACAGAATTGCTATAGGCACTTTTAGGGACATTAGATCAATCTCTCAAGGTTTTTCTACTTGTGTGTTCTTGGTTTGTTTGTTAATGAAGTTGCTTATTCATCAAAAAAGAAAAAAAAAACTGCTTTGATGTTAATCGACGAAGATTGGATAATTTGCTGTAATAACTGTTTGTTGTGATCTTTGACGTTTGTTGGTATGGAATGTTTTGGTTATGAGAGTTCTTTCCATGTGTAAATTTCTGTTTGTTTCTCAATCAAATTTGCTAGTTGAAGATATTTACCCTTTTGGGTTGAGGAATTGAACTGCAGGTCTACTTTGTATAAAAAATGAAGAAGATGATAGCCCTAGGGTTTGAGGGTTCAGCCAACAAGATTGGTGTTGGGGTTGTAACATTAGATGGCACCATTCTATCGAATCCACGCCACACCTACATTACCCCTCCTGGCCAAGGATTCCTTCCCCGGGAAACTGCCCAACACCATCTCCTACACATTCTTCCCCTTATCAAATCTGCTTTGAAGACTGCCCAAATAACTCCGGATGAAATTGATTGCCTCTGTTACACCAAGGGTCCTGGCATGGGAGCCCCACTACAAGTTTCTGCTGTTGTTGTTCGGATTCTTTCGCAGCTTTGGAAGAAGCCAATTATTGCTGTTAATCACTGTGTGGCACATATTGAGATGGGAAGGATTGTGACTGGGGCAGATGATCCTGTTGTGTTGTATGTTAGTGGTGGGAATACTCAGGTAATTGCATATAGTGAAGGACGGTACCGGATCTTTGGGGAAACTATTGATATTGCTGTTGGAAATTGCTTGGATCGATTTGCTAGAGTGTTAACACTCTCCAATGATCCAAGCCCTGGATATAACATTGAGCAGGTATGACAGTACATTGTGCTTATTGTTTTGTTAGCTGCTTAGGCTGATCATTATATATAATATACTCTACTCAACTCCTCTCGCCTAGGTTGTTCAAGATATTGTAATTTCTGGAGGATATGTGCATGCAACTTGAGTGATTTCTTTGTCACGTTTGGAATTTTAAAGTTCAAATTGGTTTAGCTAGAATAACAATTGATTACCCAAAAAAAAAAACAAAACAGTTTATTTACTTTGTAAGCCTTGACTTCTGGCTTTGTGCTTTCATAGGAGAAGAGTCAAAACTTTGATGATTCATGGTTTCCTGTATTTCTTTTGACAATCTGACAATCTATTTATAGAGTTTCTCTTATTCTTCTTTGAGGATAACCTTTGGTGACTTTATTACATAATAGTCATAACCTTTTTGTTGCTACTCATTCGACCATGTACTGGAGTCACTGTAGAAGCCATAGTTTTGCCTGCTAATCACTTGGATTATGATTTTTTTTTTTTTTTTTTTTCTATTGGCAAGTTTATCCATGAAGCACGTTAGTTTAAGATGATGACTTCTGTTAGCATTGTATCTTTCATTGGCGTCTTTGTTTAAGCTGTGTACTGTTCTATTTTTTGACTCAAAAGGACTTGAGCTTTTTTAAACCTGCCATGCCCTGATTTGCATATACCCGATAAATTGATTCACATTTAATCTTTTGTTTAATAATAATATTCAATAAATGGAGGATAGTTCAAGGGCATGTCATTTGCTTGGTGAATTTTGTCCTTTTCCCCTTCACTTTTGGGTCAAGAGTGAGGTACTTGTACGCTCTTTAAACCTGACTTGAGGAATATATTTAAATTAAACCACATTTTCTGCAAAAACTTTCACCATTAAACTTACCTGAAAAAAAAAAAAAAAAAATTGCTTTATTTTTTGTTGATTGAGTAAATAAAGGAGTACTTGTCAAAAGTTCAAGTGTACCGTGGTTTGGCTGCGTACTTCATGTCACTATTATACCAATCTCAGTGGTGAGGCGCTTAAAAAAAAAAATTATGTTCTCTTCAAAAAGAATATTTTTAGGGACATTTAATAGGAAGAGTTCTGATACAACTTCCTGGATTGGGATGTGGAATTTTCTCCTTCAAGCAAAGAGTCTAGGGGTTAGTGCCTTTAATTATTATTTTTTTGGGTCCTCGGTGTTTGAAAAATGAAATGGAGATCTTTTGACTTTGAAGAGGTAGTGGGAGTGAAGTGTGGTGTTTGGGAGGTTGATCGGAATAGAAGTGGTTCATAGTCTTAATGGGGTTCACTCAGGAAGAGGTCATTCCAATGCTGTAAATACTTATACTAAACCTTTATTCATCTATCTATAGTGGGGAATGGCAGGTGAGTTTTTTTTCTTGTATGATATTTGGTTTGGAAAGTCCAATTGAGTTTTGCGTTCCTTATTCTGTTAATATTATGGAGCATAAGGAGGCCTCAATAGTGAGGTATTTTTGATTTGTTTGCAGGGGTTATCTACTGGTGCCCCCAAGTTTTCAGGGTGGTCAACGAGAGGAAGTAGACTCAGTGCTAACTTTCTTTCTTTGGTGCGCATACTGGTCCCGTAGGAGATTATGTGACACAGTGCTAATAATTGCTTCCAAGGGAAGGTGTGGAACTAGCGCAGGGATAGCAAACAGAAGTTTCCTAGAAATTGGGGCAAAAATTGGGGAAAGAGGCTTTATGTTATATGGTAGAAAATTAGAGGGTTTATGGTTGAAAGCAGTGCGGAAAAATTGATTCCTGATAGCTTAAAAGTTGCACGAGAGTTGGATTTAAGTTGCTGGAATCTCTGGCAGCAGGTTCATTGAGGCTTTGTGGTTGGGTTTGGTTTAGGTTTAAAGTTGAGATAAGGTTAGGATGTGCTGTACTTGCTGTGCTGTTTCATATTATGTTCTATCACATCTCTTTTTGTTTTAAGGATTTTTTTTTTTTTTAATTACCAGAGCTGTTGTTGCTGATTTCTGCTCAGTGCTTCAATAATGTGATGAAAATGCTACTATCTTGACATGCCTCTGATATCATGTTTCTCTTCACCAGCTTGCAAAGAAAGGAGAAACGTTTATAGACATTCCTTATGTTGTCAAAGGGATGGATGTATCTTTCAGTGGAATATTGAGCTATATTGAAGCCACTGCTGTAGAGAAGCTAAAAAATAATGAGTGCACCCCTGCAGACTTGTGTTACTCCTTGCAAGTAAGTTTCATTTAGGATCATTTACATATTTGATGACAACAAAAAAACATAGAGTCAAATTAATTCGTTTTTCAAATTGGTTATTCTTCATATATCAATCATTAGGAGTGTTATCATCATGTATGTTAGTTCTTTGTTTCAATGCTTGTCCTTCAAAAGAGCTAACTCACCCTCTGTGAGAGGAACTTTTGTATAATTCCTTTGTACGAGGGCCTCGCAGATTTCCTTTTCTCTTTTATTTTCCCCCCCCCAAAAAAATCATTTTGTATATTAATTCAGACATAATTTATGTGTAATATTATAATACGTTGCAGGAAACATTGTTTGCAATGCTTGTGGAGATTACAGAACGGGCAATGGCGCACTGCGACAAGAAAGATATTCTTATTGTTGGTGGTGTTGGCTGCAATGAACGCTTGCAGGAGATGATGAGAATAATGTGCTCTGAGCGCGGTGGAAGGTTGTTTGCTACTGATGACAGGTATTGCGTTGATAATGGGGCAATGATTGCATATACCGGTCTCCTTGCTTATGCTCACGGTACATTGACTCCGCTGGAGGAATCAACATTCACCCAGCGGTTTCGGACCGATGAAGTACATGCAATCTGGAGGGAGAAAAATGAGCCTTCAAACATGAATGATGGTGTCTCTTCTCAGGTTTGAGTGACTCTATGTTCCATTTGCAAGAAAATAGTCTGAGTGGTACAATCGCTCCAAATTCTTGGTGTTGAAGAATTCGGATGGACAATCCCTAGGTTCTCTTCTCAGACAACCCAGGGATTGTATGTTGTGTTGCAATGTATTTTATTTGTAATGATTATTGGGTATACTATACTGGAGTCGAACTGGCTTTGGGTTGAGATTAGCGTTTTAGCACTATTTGCGTCTCTTTAGTGGTAACCTGGTTATTTCTTTACAACTCTAGGTGCCTATGTTTCATGGATTCGGATCTCCTGCAAATGTGAGTCCTCATGAGGCTCATCTGCTCAAGCAGATGGATTGGTAGTCCAAAATTTACTAGGACATGTGGGTCTCATATTAGCTTTCTCACATTTATTGCTTAAATTACTAGCAATTTGGGTAGAAAATGTTGGAGATCGCTATCCAAGTTTCATACTCGATAATAGTCACATGAAAGTGTTGTTAATATAATATTGTTGATCTTATACCAATACGCTTACTTTGTTATAGCTCAAAGGTATTTCAATGCATTGTTAGAGTAGATGTGTAACAGTGTTTTTTTTTGTTGGGGTTAGGGGCGGGGGGGTTGGGGTTGGGGGAGTTCAAGTTTATGAGACAAATAGTGTATGCTAACTAACAGAAAATTGTAAATTGCACCCTCCAATAGGAAGTAGACACTTGAGCTTAAAACACTAAAAAATAATATAACCTTTCACATTAAATAATTTTTTTTCTTTTAACAAAATACCTTAGACAAAATACTCGTCGACAAAACTATTAGAGTCACCGTCTTGGTTGGTTTTGGAGACTCTAGTTTTGGGGGTTTGGAGGTGGGTGAGGGGTTTGGTGGTGGGTGTTGGGTTAGAATGAATGAAGAAGTCTATGAGATTGATTTGAATTAAAGATACTGTATTTTTATTTTTATTGTATTTTGTATTTTTATTTGATGTGTTGAATTTCTATTGAAAGCTGTAAAAAAAGGTTTTGCACCACATTTTAATAGAAGTGACTTTCAAGTTAAAAACAATTAAAGATACTGTATTTTCATTTTTATTGTATTTTGTATTTTTATTTGATGTGTTGAATTTCTATTGAAAGCTTAAAAAAAAGGTTTTGCACCACATTTTAATAGAAGTGACTTTCAAGTTAAAAACTCTCTTTCTCTTCCATTTATATATATTTCATTTAAATATCTTATTCTCAATGGGTTATAAGATTTGATAGAAAATCTTATACTATATTTAAATTTATATAAACTCTTGCACCATTTCATTTGATTCTAACGTTCTATGTATTTGATGGCGTACGGATGACCTGACAAATCAAGACCTCTTAGGTCTTGCTCCTTGAACATGCTTATTTGATATCAGTCCTTTACTTATGCTGTATCTTTTAAAAAAGGAAAAATAAAATGAATGCTAATCTCCTTTCGTACTATTCTACACAACATATCCATCGGAGCTTAGATACTGGTATCTCCTATGGCTATGGGAAAGTACAAGAGATCCCCTCAAGTCCACTTCCTCGCTAAGAGGAAAGATGATCCTCTTCATTTAAGTCATTTCGTGATTATAGTTTAATATTATTGTATTCAATGGTATAGATGATGTCACGTGACAAATATGTTAGTACGCTATTTAATGATTTAAATGATGTGGCATTACTTGCACCAATAAATGTAACAACGTTAAATTGTAACCATACAATGACTGTTCTTCATTTCAAATGAAATGAAGAGTATCTCTAGAGATGAAAGCCTCCTCCACTTCCTCAGGCGTGAGAATGGTGGCTACCGAGGGCCTTCTAGACAAGAGGGTGGCCAATTGTTTTTTTTATATATATATATATATATATATATATATATTTCTCCTTGTTTAAAAAAATAAAAATTGGTAATTTTTTTTTTCTTTTCTTTCAAGGGTATTATTAAAAATTTCCATCAATTCTGTTAGACAATCGACGAAAAAATAGTCAGAATGTTTTATTTGTTATAGGGGTAAAATTGAATGAAGTTAACTGATCAATGTAAAAACTCGTAAAGCAATTTGTGATGGGGTAAAATTCTAAAAAGTATAATCATATTTTTAATTATTTATTTGATAACAGAGGGTTTACTTTGCAAATAGGCTAGCTGTAACACATGTTCAAAATGTATCGAATTAGAAATTGAGGGCTTAAAGTCAACTGAAATACTGAAGTAAGAAAACACTAATAAAGCGCGTGGGGCCGTGTGGTAGTTGATAGCAATTTATTTCTTTTGTTTTTTGAAAAAATTCAATACCAGTTCTGCAATTAACTCCATATAGTATTAAAATGAATTCAAAGATTTTTAAGGTACGGCAGAAAAACAATTTCGTCACTACAGTAAAATTATGTTCACTAACTTAGCAGATTCTGATAGCGTGAAACATTAGAGCCAATAAAATTGTGATACTTGTCCTATTTAAATTAGTGTCACACTAACAGAATGTTTTTCGCCTCTTCCGAAATTAGTGTCTGTTTGATGCAGATCTGAGTTTTCAACTTGATATTTAGTCATAGGTTAGTGGATGCTGTGTTTTGGTTGATTTGGTCTGTTGTTGATGACTGTATCTTTAGCTTCGGCTATGATTTACATCATAGCTTTTTGCTCTGTTTGTAAGAGCTTTAGGCTCACAACTTTTATCAATGAATGAGTATGATATGTTTCAAAAAAAAAAAAAAAAACAGAATATGTTAGAGCATTCCCAATGGATGAGCCATATTTTTATGTAAAATGGCTTCTCAAAACTCACTTTTATCTAGTTTAGCTAAGCCATTTTTAAATGTCTCTACATCCGATTAGCTATATTTCTATCTATTCTATTAAAATATTTTTTTAAATATTTTTAAAAGTAATAAAAGTTTTGGGAAAAAAAGAACATGTGAGAGGAAAAATGGGAAACGTTTTGGGAAAAAGAGGACATGCAGAGAAAAAGTAGGAAAAGATTTGGGAAAAAGATAAAACAGGTGAGAAACAATGAAAAATAAAATAGCTCTCTTAAAAAATGCTGCTACATTTAGCTTCTTTTTTAGCTATTCCAATTAAATATCTATTTTACATTTTCTTTTAGCTAATCTACTGTAGGGAGTTTTTTAAACATTTGAAGAGTCATTTTAGATAAAAATAACATTTGGCTATTCCATTGAAAATGCTCTTACATTAGTGAAAGAAGTTTGACTGTAATGAGTAAATTGTTGTTTTAACATACATCAGGAACCTTTGAGTTCATTTTGATATCACATTTGTAAATCAGTTAAAGACTAATTTTGCATTTCCCTCCCCCCTTTTTTTTTCTTTAAACAAACCATTACAATTTTCAACCCTAATTTAAAAACAAAAGGAAAAAAAAATTTAAATTCAGTCCTCAAGTTTTAATTTAATTTCACTTTATATTTTCAATTTCAATAATTAAAGTCATTAATTATTTTATTTTTTTTCTAATTTTGAATAGGCCTCTTCGTTAATTTATAGTTCAATTAATTAATGATCATATCAAACCAATTAATTAATTAATGTCACTTTTATTTGGCATGTCATGTGCTAACTGCAAGTGCCATACGACACAAGTTCTTTAAAAAATAATAATTTTTTTGGAAAATTTCACTTTGGACCCCTAAACTACCATCTATTTTGACATGCCCCTCTCAAACTTCAAAACATCTTACTTTGAACCTCTAAACTTTCAATTTCTATTATTTTGAATCTCTTTGTCAATTTTTTCCATTAAAACTCTAAAAAAGAAAAAATTACCATTCAATTTTCTTTTTATTAAAAAAGAAAAATTTGAAAAAAAAAAAAAAAAGGTCACAAGGTGGCCCAACCGTGGGTCATCTTGTGATTTTTTTTTTAAAATTTTTAATTTGAAATTTTATAAAAGATTCAGGGATATAAATGTTATTGTCATTAACGGGAAAAAATTGACCAAGGGGGTTCAAAATGATATAAATTGAAAGTTCAGAAGTCCAAAGTGAAAGGTTTTTAAGTTTGAGGGAGGCATGTTAAAAGAGGTGGTACTTCAGGAGTTCAAAGTAAAGTTTCCCCTACTTTTTTTTTTTAATATTTAAGGTATATTTGTAATGTGAAGTTGCTATGTCACATGGTTGGTACAGTTGATACACGATATGTTTAACGAGAGTCGTGTGGCATTAATTAATTAATTTGATGTGACATACTGTTAATTAATTGAATGATAGGTTGACAAACTGACACATTTAAAGTCAAAGAAAAACTTAAGGACCTAACTGTCGAAATTGAAACAACATTTTTTAGTACATTTGGTATTGCGATTTCGCAAAACAAAAATGAGATTTTAAACCAAATTATAAAAAATGTATCGTTTGGTAGTGTATTTTTTAAAAATTGAAAATTGAAAGCATAAAAAAAATTGTTATGAATGCATTCATGTATTTGGTGGATGACCATTTAGTTCCATCTCTTGGAATTCTACACATTCATGTCATCTTTTAGAATTCCTATAACATTCATGTAATAAATTGATTAAACATTTTGTTTCATATTCCCCATTTCATATTCCTTAACCTCCCATTATGATTCCATGCCTATAAAAGGAAGTATTGAGTTGTATGTAAATCACACAATAATATAGAAGAATCATACATAGTTCTTGAAGAACTAGTTTCACATATTGCAATCTCTTTATTTTGTCTTGTTATTTCTTTTGATTTTACAACACGTTATCAGCACGAAGCTCTAGCCAATTGTTGTGTTCTTTTGATCTTCAACATCGAAAGCTATCCGTGAGCTATTCTCAATTCATTGTAAGTTTCTTTAACGTTTAGTAACCTTATTATCTATTTTGTTAATTAACATTCTAACATTTGTATATCCATGTGAGATTTATATGAACTAAACTATTATCATATTAATGCTATGAATATAATGTTTTATAGTTTATATTTGAAAATTTTTGGTTTGCGTATAATATCACTTAATTTTAAATAATGTTTATTTATTTAATTCTTGATATATTTTTGTATAAATAATGTCAAATCTTACAAAACTTGAGTTTGTCGCTCTTGACGTTTCTGGCAAAAATTACTTATCTTGGATCCTTGATGCTGAGATCCATCTTGAAGCTATGAATCTTGGAAATACTATTAAAGAAGATAATCAAGCATCCCAGCAGGATCGCGCTAAAGCAATGATTTTTCTTCGCCATCATCTGCATGAAGAATTAAAAATTGAGTACCTTACGGTAAAGGATCCCTTGTCCTTGTGGAATAATTTAAGGGAGAGATACGAGCACCAGAAGACAGTTATCCTCCCAAAAGCTCGCTATGATTGGATGCACCTGAGGTTGCAAGATTTTAAGAGTGTCAGTGACTATAACTCTGCACTCTTTAAAATCAGCTCACAATTAAAATTGTGTGGAGAAAAAGTCACTGATGTGGATATGTTAGAAAAAACATATACCACATTTCATGCCTCGAATGTGCTCCTGCAGCAGCAATATCGAGAGCGTAATTTCACAAGATATTCAGAACTGATATCTTGTCTTCTAGTGGCTAAGCAAAACAACGAGCTATTAATGAAAAATCATCAATCTCGTCCAACGGGTTCTACACCATTTCCTTAAGCAAATGGAACCTCATTTTATGGTAATAAGGGAAACCGTGGTCGTGGACGTGGACGTGGTAGAAAAAATTATAGAGGGCAAGGGGAACGTACTCATAATTCCTATAAAAGAAATACCCCATACCACCAGAAGTGGAACCACACTGAGGCGAAACAAAATGAAAACAAAGGTTTACAGAATAAACCTACAAAGAACTATGAAGATAAATGTTACAGGTGTGGTATGAAAGGACATTGGTCGCGTACCTGTCGTACGCCTAAACATCTGGTGGACCTATATCAAGCCTCCATAAAAGAAAAGGGGATTGAAATGAATTTTGCTAATCACAGCAATCCTGAAGATTCTCCAATTTTTCTTGATGCTCTAAATGGAGAGGGTAGCACTCATCTTGATGTTTCTGATTTCTTTGTAGACTCTAACACAAATACTGATCTTTCGATTGGTGATGAATATGTCTACAACAATTAATATGTTTTCTTTATGTCTTAATTACAGTATGTTTACATTGTCAAATTTAATTGTATTTTGTTATTTTCTTTTTTATTAATGAAATTTTAATATATATTTTGTTTATATATAGAGGTATGGATCATATTGATGGAATGATTAATTCCAAGATGATTGGTGAAGATTTGTGTCTAGCAGACAGTTGTACAACGCACACAATTCTTAGAGATAAGAAATATTTTCAATACTTGATATTAAACAAAGCTAGTATCAATACAATATCAGGTTCATCAAACCTAATCGAAGGCTCTGGAAGAGCGAATATCATATTGCCAAAAGGAACAAAATTTTGTATTGATGATGCTTTGTATTCTTCTAAATCTAGAAGAAATTTAATCAGTTTTAAGGATATTCGTCTAAATGGTTATCATGTTGAAACCACTAATGAAGGTAGTGATGAATATCTTTATATTACTTCAACAATTTCGGGCCAGAAGCTCATATTGGAAAAACTGCCTGCTTTCTCTTCCGGGTTGTATTATACAACAATAAGAACAATTGAATCACATGTTGTGATGCACCAGAAGTGCTCTAATCCAAAGATGTTTATGCTTTGGCATGATCGTCTTGGACATCCAGGGAACAATTATGATGCGTCGAATAATTGAGAACTCTCATGGGCATCCCTTAAAGAACCAGAAGATTCTTTTACCAAGTGATTATCCTTGTGCTGCATGTTCTCAAGGTAAACTTGTTATCAAACCATCCCCTTCTAAGGTAATTGTTGAATCTCCATCATTTTTACAAAGGATTCAAGGGGATATATGTGGGCCGATTCACCCTCCATGTGGGCCATTTAGATATTTTATGGTTTTAATAGATGCATCATCTAGGTGGTCACATGTGTGTTTGCTTTCTACTCGTAATGTTGCATTTGCTAGACTTCTTTCTCAAATAATTAGATTACGAGCACAATTTCCCGATTATCCAATTCAATCTATTCGGATGGATAATGCGGGTGAATTTAGATCACAAGCATTTTATGATTATTGCATGTCAATTGGAATTAATGTTGAGCATCATGTTGCTCATACTCATACTCAAAATGGTTTAGCTGAATCATTTATTAAACGACTTCAGTTAATTGCTCGACCTTTGCTTATGAAAACAAAATTACCTGTTTCTGCTTGGGGACATGCAATATTACACGCTGCATCATTAGTTCGGATCAGACCAACAGCATACCAAAAATATTCCCCTTTGCAACTTGCATTTGGTCAACCTCCAAATATTTTTCATTTTCGTATTTTTGGTTGTGCTGTGTATGTTCCAATTGCGCCACCTCAACGCACTAAGATGGGACCTCAACGTAGACTTGGAATTTATGTTGGTTTTGATTCTCCTTCTATCATTAGATACCTTGAGCCTTTAACTGGTGATATTTTTAAAGCACGTTTTGAAGATTGTCATTTTGATGAAAACATATTCCCATCACTAGGGAGAGAAAAGTCGTTGCCAGAAGCACGACAAGAAATCACTTGGAATAATTTGACATTATCTCATTTTGATCCTCGTACAAATCAATGTGAACTAGAAGTTCAGAAGATCATTCATTTGCAGAGTATTGCAAATCAATTGCCGGATGCATTTACTGACAACAAGAAAATAATTAAGTCTCACATTCCAGCTGCTAATACTCCAGCGAAGATTGAAGTCCCTGTAGGACAATCAATTAATACAGCAGCAAATGAGTCTAAGGCACGCCTGAAGCGTGGAAGACCTATTGGTGCAAAGGATAAGATTCCCCGAAAGAGAAAAGCACAAGGAAATGAAATCGGCACTCCTGAAGAGGCCTTACCCACAAAACAGGCAATGAAAATTGATCCATCCAAACTTTCTGTACAAAATTCTTCTGGAAAAGAATCCCCGAAGAGGAACCTCTTGAAGAGGAATCTCCTGAAGAGTTACCTCCTGAAGAGGAACAGGTACCTGAAAATAATGAGATCTCAATAAATTATATAAGTACAGGAGAAATATTGGATAGAAACAAAATTGTTGTCGACAACATATTTTCATTTAAAGTTGCATTTGACATTACCAGAAGTAATGATGATATTGAACCACAAACCGTCGAAGAATGTCGACGTAGAAATGATTGGCCAATGTGGAAGGAAGCAATTCAGGCAGAATTGAATTCACTAGCAAAACGTGAAGTATTTGGACCTGTAGTCCAAACACCTGAAGGTGTATCGCCTGTTGGACACAAGTGTGTATTTGTACGAAAAAGAAATGAGAAAAATGAAATTGTGAGATACAAAGCAAGACTTGTTGCACAAGGTTTCCTGCAGAAACCTGGTATTGATTATGAAGAAACATATTCCCCTGTAGTGGATGCAATTACATTTAGATTTTTGATTAGCTTGGTAGTTACAGAAAGTTTGGATATGCGTTTAATGGATGTGGTTACAACATATTTATATGAATCACTTGATAATGATATATACATGAAAATCCCTGAAGGATACAAAATGCCTGAAGCATATAATTCGAAATCTCGAAGTATTTATTCTATCAAGCTACAAAGATCTTTATACGGGTTAAAGCAATCTGGACGCATGTGGTACAATCGTCTTAGTGAATATCTATTGAAAGAAGGATTTGAGAATAATCCAATTTGTCCATGCGTTTTCATTAAGAAATCAGAATCCGGATTTGCTATCATTGCAGTTTATGTAGATGATTTAAATCTTGTTGGGACTCCAGAAGAGCTCATAAAAACTGCCACTTATTTAAAAAATGAGTTTGAGATGAAAGATCTTGGAAAGACAAAATTTTGCCTTGGTTTACAAATTGAACATTTTCCAAATGGAATTCTTGTTCATCAGTCAACATACACAGAAAAAGTCCTGAAGCACTTTTACATGGAGAAAGCTCATCCTTTGAGCACTCCAATGGTTGTTCGGTCACTTGATGTGAAAAAAGACCCTTTTCGCCCTCGAGAAGATGACGAAGAAATTCTTGGTCCTGAAGTACCATATCTTAGTGCAATTGGTGCTCTGATGTATCTTGCAAATTGCACACGACCTGATATAGCATTTTCAGTTAATTTACTAGCAAGATACAGCTTTGCACCAACTCGAAGGCATTGGAATGGGGTCAAACATGTTCTACGTTATCTTCGTGGAACAACTGACATGGGATTATTTTATTCAAAAGGTTCAAATTCACAATTAGTTGGATATGCAGATGCGGGTTTTCTTTCTGATCCGCATAAAGGTAGATCTCAAACAGGATATCTATTTACAAGTGGAAGTACTGCTATTTCATGGAGATCTGTCAAGCAAACACTTGTTGCTACTTCTTCAAATCACTCAGAGATTATTGCAATTCATGAAGCAAGTCGGGAATGCATATGGCTAAGATCAGTAATTCAACACATTCGAGAAAAGTGCGGTTTATCCACAATCAAAGATAGCCCGACAACATTATATGAAGATAATGCTGCTTGTATCACACAGATCAGAGGAGGATATATTAAGGGTGATAGAACTAAACACATTTCACCAAAGTTCTTTTATACACATGAGCTACAGAAGAGTGGTGATATTGATGTTAAACAGATACGATCAAGTGACAATTTGGCAGATTTATTTACCAAAGCATTACCAACTGCAACATTTAAAAAGTTGGTGAATAACATTGGAATGCGTCGACTGAAAGATCTTTCATCATAAACAATTGAAACTCTTCATGCTAATGAGAGGGAGTAAAATGATTATGCTGATTGTACTCTTTTTCCTTCGCTAAGGTTTTTCCCACTGGGTTTTCCTTTGCAAGGTTTTAATGAGGCAATCCTAAAAGCATACGAAGGCACACAAGAATATTGTACTCTTTTTCCTTCGCCACAGGTTTTTTTCTCACTGGGTTTTCCTTGGCAAGGTTTTAACGAGGCATATTCTTAGTGTATGGTCATCCAAGGGGGAGTGTTATGAATGCATTCATGTATTTGGTGGATGACCATTTAGTTCCATCTCTTGGAATTCTACACATTCATGTCATCTTTTAGAATTCCTATAACATTCATGTAATAAATTGATTAAACTTTTTGTTTCATATTCCCCCTTTCATATTCCTTAACCTCCCATTATGATTCCATGCCTATAAAAGGAAGTATTGAGTTGTATGTAAATCACACAATAATATAGAAGAATCATTGAAGAACTAGTTTCATATATTGTAATCTCTTTATTTTGTCTTGTTATTTCTTTTGATTTTACAACAAAAATATATATGTTATCAAATTATAAGTAAAATATGTTTTTGAAAACCAACAATTTAAAAAAAATAATAATAAAAAAAAAAGTTTTATTTTATTTTTTGAAAGGAAAATAAATAAATGAGTTTTAACCATTAGTAATTAATTAGGCGCCCAACAACACAGCTTCTACGCGGAAGTGAAACGACAAAAAATAAAAAAGAAAGAAAGAGTTGCTTCCAGAAGAGGAAAAGAAGAGAAACCCGAAGAAGGGGGTTGTAGGAATGTGCGTGGGAGTTGGGGAAATGAAATCGAGTAGAATTTGAACTACTTTTGATGGAGAACAAGTAGCACAGTATTGAAATTTGTCCCTTTTTTTTTTTTTATCTCCCTCATCAGGAGACACTTTCTCACGTATCCTTCCTTTTGCTCGATCAAAGCGATTCTTTTCGTTGCGTTGCGTTGCCCGCACGGACTTCCTTCCTTCCCGGTTTCCATCGTAATTTTTGTCTGCGAGAGAGGGAGATCTGAAGGAGGAGAAGAAGAGGACGGAGTTTCGTCTCAGATCGACGAGTTTCTGGTATTCTTTAGATCTGATATGATCGTACTCCATCTTATCTCTCTTAATTCACTTCCGTATTGTAGTTTTTCGTTTTTTTAATGATTAAATTCGAACAATTTGACCTATTATATCATAATCACGGAGGTTTAACTGTTTGATTGCGAAGAAGATTGTGTCTGTGTAAATTGTAATGGAGTGCGATGTTTACAATGTAATGCGTTTTATGGTAGGTAGGAGATGGCTGAGGAGAAAGGCGTTGGCGAAGTTGAAAAGAAAGAATCTACTGCCACTGCTGGGGCTACTACCGATACTAATGGGATTGGGAAGAAGAAGCGCCGGGGATTTCTTGCGCGCATTTGGAACGGTATCTTCAGGTTACACGGCGATGATTTTGAGAAGAGGCTGAAGTACATTTCCAAAGAAGAAGCCGCCGTTCTCTCTAGAATGAAGCGGAGATCGCTGACTTGGAGGCGGATGATCCGCCAACTTATTATTTTCTCTGTTATTTTTGAGGTACTATTTGTTTTGATTATAGTTCAATTCCTGTTATTTATTTTGCACTGCTTTAGAATATGGGGATTTTTACGTGAGTCAGAGGAGTTAGAGCCTGGTGAGAAATGGTGGGTTTTTTTTTTTTGTGGCGTTTGGAGTCATTTCACGATTATTATGCAAATGGCTGCAGATTTCGTATGATGAGTGAGTATATGTATATGTATATATGGCACTTCTTTTTTATTGTTAGATACTCTTTAGTAGTCTGATCATGGAAGGATCCCTAGTTTATGAATCAATCACAATGTAGTCAACTGGTCTTCGTCCTTTCTTTCGCACTTACAATTAGTTGTAGTGTATAGGTGTGTCCAATGCATGTCCAGGAGTAAATAAGGAGTGTCAAATGTGTTTATTATTAATTTAATGCTAAAAATTTGGATATGTTTATAAGTATGTTGTATGCATTAGGAGCATCTGAGACAGCTCCTTTTGCTAGAGAGGTTGCCCCTGGGGAACTTTAGATGTAGGAATTATAATGTGGTGCAACCACAATTCTTGTAATGTGAGAGTTGTTACTTCTTCGTTCCTTTTTTCTTCCTCCCTTAAGTTTTTCAATTTTCAGGTTGTTGCTGTTGCTTATGCAATTATGACAACAAGAGCAATGGATTTGAACTGGAAGATGAGAGCATTACGGGTTTTGCCAATGTTTCTTTTGCCCGCCGTATCTTCTATTGCTTATTCAGCTTTTGTAAGCTTCACAAGGATGTGTAAGTTTCTCAAACTTTATATCTAACTTGATTTCTCAGAATTTGTGTCTATTCCATGTCGTTAAAGTCATCGTATTTATTTGTCTCACAACACCTGTTGTACCCATGGGGACTTCTCCTCACTATGGTTCAAATGATACATAAAGAGTCATTTATCTTTCCCATTCCTGTAGAATTTTTTTGCACTTTCTCTTATCTCAGCCATGGAAACTATAATAGTAAATTGAGATAGTGGTCAGTTACTTAGGAAGGATATAATTAATAGGTGTATTTTTTTACCTTTGTCGAATTCTGAGCATTGCAGTGGACAGGATGCCTTCACTGTAACTTTGAACTATCCTACAGCAGAGTGTTAATTTGTGGCACCTTTTGGAGGTCTAGATACTTGCCCTGAAGAGCGTACACGTTTAGGCTGAAATTGGGCTGAAATTCTTCTAGTCAATTTATTTAAAGTCATGTAGTACTTGTACATTATGATGGGCTAGATATCTGGTTTAAATGCCTGTTTTTGGAACGATAATCAAGGATTTTATAGTTTTCATATAGAAATTATTATTTTTAATAAGTAATGCAAATCTATTAAAAGCATAGAGGCGCGCAACCCTAGGACAAACGAAATATATAAGATAACCCCTAATGTATAGAAAAAGAAGATCAAAATTCAAAAACTCAGAAAAAATAGAAACAAGCAAACTATTCATTGCTACTCTCCATGTATAAAGGGATTGCAACAATTAGAAACCCGTACAGTTTATTAGAATACAAATCCATGGTCATCAATGCTTCCTAGTGCCTAAAATTCTGTTACTATTTGTCCATCCCCAGAGTAGTCGCCATTTTTTATTTGATTGAAGTTCTTAATTAGTTTTCTCATAAGTTGGTACTCATTTTAAAACGGTATACTGGCTTATGCTACTCTTGGCTGATGCATATTTATGTAAAATCTGCCAGTTTTCACTTCTTAGCACAATCTTTAACATACACCTGTAAATTGTGCATATCTTACACATTTCAGTTCTTATTTACTGCTAAAAAGCTTTTATCATTGCCATCTCTCTCTCTCTCTCTCTCTCTCTATTTTAACTTTATGTAAATCATGATTCCAAAGTTAACCAGCTTTCATGCACATCCATCATCTTTGATCCCATACACAAGCACTAATGATGTTTTGTATTATAAACACATTTTCTTTCAAAATTTACTTTTTTTTTTCCATGAGAATTACTCAGAAAATCATACTAATTACAAAATTAGGAAGTATGATTTTTAATTGAGTGGTGCCATGCAATGGTGCTGGTTTCTATCACAAAGCCCTATGTTAACCTTTTGGTGGTACATGATGTGGTTGTTGCAAAAAGAAGCTGGATATTAATGATTCGATATTTCATTGTGTGATTGGATAGGTGATAGGAAGGACCAGAAAACTCTGGAAAGGCTTCGGGCTGAAAGGCAAGCAAAAATTGATGAGCTTAAAGAGAAGACAAATTATTACACTACTCAGCAGCTCATTCAGGTTGTGATTAGAAGATATTCATGTTATTTCCTAGCTTTCATCGTTCTTTGTCTCAGGCCTAGAACCCTTTTGAGTTCTATAGGCCTGTTACTTTTATCAAAAGTGAAAAGCTTGAGGAGTAACTCCATTTATAATTTTTCTCTCATATATATATATATATGTGTGTGTGTGTGTGTGTGTGTGTGTAGATTTTGCTTTGAATTTGTGAATCGGTTATTTAGCAATTACAGAAATATTTGGTGCTAGGATCTGGATTGTGGGTCATATCACCTGTCTGATTCTTCCTGAAATTGTCAGCAATATATCAAAAGAAAGTTATTAATTTGTGGCATTGCAAGCCGTAGCATTATGAATGGTTTAAAGCTTCATATGCCTATTATTTGAATGATAATATATGTATTAATACAGAAGTTGTGTAATGAGATTTGGTAATCACATAGAAAAAGGGGGATTCTTGTAATGGTTATGAAGAATTTATGAAAAAGTGATGTAGAATGGATTCCAGGAACTGATGTAGCACAGTCCTGGTCAAGACAGAATAGCTGGTTACACCTCATTCAAACAGTAGCGTGACCAGAGGGTTCCAAATAGCCCATTCATACCCTGTTTGGATAGGGGTGCGAACAAGCCTATCTGGAGTTTGGGCTGAGACGACTGGTCACACTCCCGTCCGAACGGGGGTGCGATTGAGACACCCTGGGGACTTGCTGAATTGACAGGGTGCACTCCCGTTTGAATGGGAGTGCGCCTGTGGTAGTCCGGATGGCGCTGTTTGAGCATATTTTCATTCGGTCTTTGATGGTGGAAGCATAAAAGGAAGGGTTTCCCCAACAAACAAAAATCCTAACTCAATTTTCATTCAGACTTTCCATTCAAATTTCGTGCTAATTTCAGAATGATTTATTTCCTTAGATTAGATTTAATGATTTTGGTTTATTTGTTAGTATTGACTTTTGTTATTTCCCTTAGTTTTCCAACTTTAGGAGATTTCCCTCATCTTTAGGATGCTAACATTAGTTAGGCTTGCTATAGTTGAGAAATTTCCATGTTTAGATTAATTCTAGCGATTAGTTTCTTTACTTTTGAAGCTTTGTATTTACTATTATGAAAAGAGAGCCGAATGTAATGGAAAATGAACTTTTGATAATGAAATATTGAACTAGTAAAGTTGTTGAGTTTTTTATCGTTTCTTTTAAGCTTTGGCTTTTATTTCCTTCGAACAGAAGACGTTGGTTCTATTCTTTTCCTATCACGCTATCCGCTATGTCAAAAAGTAAATCCTGTGTTAAATATTGCTTAGAAGTGATCTTTAGGAGTTCAAGTAAAATGAAAAGAAGAAACGAAAAGCATAGGCTTTTTTTTCTTCCTCTCTATCTTTTTCCCTGAATAGACTGAATTCAATTGCCATTTTAGTGGTCAAATGAGCTTTGATGTGTACAATCAGTCTTTGCTTGTTTTGCAAGGCATCCTACAAGCTGAGCTCATGGTTGAGCCTTGGATGATACTGTATACTTGAAACTGTATTACAATCTCTCTTTCTCTTTCTTTTGGATAGAACTGTATCTAGTACTTAGTGTAAGTTCTTGTGTGCAGAGATATGACCCTGACCCAGCAGCAAAGGCAGCTGCTGCATCTGTCCTGGCGTCTAAGTTGGGTGCAGATTCAGGCCTGAAAGTGTATTTGGGAGATGAGTCTCAGTTTAATGCTCCAACAGGGAAAAGCAGTGATGTTGAAGTTGTGCAATCTGGTGGGCTCCGAAACCGGAAACAAGTGCACACCAGATCCAACAGTGCAGGGAGCACTCAATTGCATCATTCTACTGAAGAAATGCCCCGTTCTGAGGGAACCGAGGGCCCTCAGACTTCTGAGCCTAATCAGCTGGTAGTTAGTCATCACTATAATCAGGGACCAGCCGCAAATGATGGAGGATGGATTGCTCGAATTGCAGCGTTACTTGTGGGTGAGGATCCAACACAGTCTTATGCACTCATTTGTGGCAACTGTCACATGCACAATGGTGAGTCACATCTTTGGTTTCTTTAGATGTACTCCTGCTTTTATTGTAGAACCAAATCAGGAATTCTTCTGCACATAAAATGGAGAAAGAGAATTCATCCTTTTGTTTATTATGTACAGGGCTTGCCAGGAGGGAGGAATTCCCATTCATTACATATTACTGCCCACATTGCCATGCCCTAAATAGGCCAAAACAGTCGGAGGAAGAGCGTGTTTCCGGTTCTAGCACCCCTAAGCTGGGCCGTGTTTCCGGTTCTAGCACCCCTAATCTGGGCCCTGTTTCAGGTTCTAGCACCCCTAATTTGGGCTCCTTGAGAACAGACAATGCCAGTGGATCTGCGAGTGACAGTGGAGTGACAACTAACAGCCCTGTAAGAGCTGGTTTAGAAGAGATTGAGGAAGTCACTGAAAAGATATCCTCCGAGGATGTAGCCAGTTCAAAGGCAGATTTGTAACCTCCCTTCTTCCTTGGCATGGATGGGCCATAGCGAGTGCTTCAATGGGTTTTGCTTCTTGTTTGGTCTTGTAACAAGAAAATGTTGAGATATCTTGCCGAGAGGCATTTGCTTAGAACTATTTAGCGGCTTGGAATTGTAGCAAAAATTGATTGATATTAAAAAGAAGTAAGAATGTCTTATATGAAAAAGTGAAAAGAAATTTGTTTTGTAGTGATTTTTTTACTTGAATAGTAATAGTAAAAAGTGATTGATGTGATGTAAAGTAAGAATGTTGAGAGTTGAATTTTTTTGATAAATAGTGTATGGCTCTTGCCAAACGGAGCCAGTGAATAATGCTAGCAGTACGTACAATTTATGCGTGTAGTCTTAGCTTTGGCATTGATGTGATAGTGTGATGTGGCATTGCTATGTCAACTAAAAAAAAAATTTTGTACAAGTGAAGAGCTCCCTTCTTAGTTATTGAGGGGTGGCCAGATAGTCAGGGATGGTTGGACACCCTGCCAAAGCCATCAAAGTGGTCACGAGCACCCTCAATAAGCAAGATTTGGTGGTTTTGATCACTCGGTGACTTAGGGTGGCATCGATAATGAGGGAGCTTGTACAATTTTTTTAGCTAATGTGACACCACGTAACTAGGTAAGGTTAGTATTTATGTTATACAAAATTAAAGTGGAGATTGCATTCTCATTAGTCTCTCTTGTCTCTTTAGTGACATGTTTTCTTTTTATCTTTTGGGATCGGGTGCCGTTTCTCATTACAAATGTACGATTATGCGAGAAGTTCTAGAGCTTTGGTTAGAAATGGTAAACCCATTATCTCATTGGCCCATATGTTTATATTAATGTTTGCATAGATAACATTGTAATCACACCTAAAATAAAATAAAGGAAAGGTAGAAAAAAGAAAAGACTTGTGACTCAAGTCATTGACAAATAAAGAAAAGATTGTTGTTTGTTTGTTAAATCATGCAAGTTCTCACTTTTGTTTCCCGTTTTTAAAACAACAAACACAAAATATTCACAAAATTATTTAATCTTTCCGTCACATCCAAATATATTTTTTTAAAAGTATACTCGAGAAAAAAGAAAGAAAGTATTATGCTCGATAATCTCAGATCTGAAAAAAAAAAAAAAAAACCTTGCTCTAAACAACATTATCAGAATCCTTTAGGAATTTTCATTAAAGAGAATCTAAAATGATACTAATAACTTTTTTGGTTTTTGTTTTTTTTTGTGTGTTTATTCAAAGTATAAAAAGAGGAAAATAAATGGGTAAAGTTTTCTTTAAAATTGATTTAGTGTGGTTTTTATTATTTTTATTTTTTTAATTCAGTCTATTAAATTGACATGTGTTCAAAATGAATTTAATTTATATATAATTTTTAAAGGAAAAATTACACTTTACCCCCTCAAAGTTTGGAGCGATTTTCAATTCGATCTCCAATGTTTCAATTTTTGCAATGCACCCCCGAAACTTCCAAATTTTTTCAATTCGACCAATTTTATCTCATAATTTCCATATTGCCCCTAATTTTTTTTTTTTTATTGGAGGTGCAAAAATGAGCAGATGGCCAAAGGGGTGGCCGTACTTTTTAAAATTTTTTTTTTTTTTATAAAAAATTTAAAATTATGGGCAATATGAAAATTTTTGAATAAAATTGGTCGAATTGCAAAAATTTGAAAGTTTGGGGAGGTGTATTGCAAAAATTGAAACATTGGAGGTCGAATTGAAAATCGCTTCAAACTTTGAGAGGGTAAAATATACTTTTCCCATTTTTAAAAATAGTATGTGAAAATTACATACTCTATTAAAAATTAAAAATAACAATATATCAATTTAATAAAGTAGATTTAAGGTTGAATTTGAAATATGGTTTTTTTTTTTTTTTTTTTTATTTTTTTTTATTTTTTATTTTTTAAAGGGATACATCATACGTAGTACACGAACACAGAACAAGAAGAAGAAGAAACAAACCTACATAGAACCTAAGAGATACATAGACAGTTGTGTATAAAATACAGGAAAACTCAAATGTGTAAATTTAATTTCACTTTCTCTTTTTTTTTTTTTTAATTAAAAAATTCAATTTGCTCCTATGAACTTCCAGCCGATTTGACAAAACTCCCATCAATTTTCAAATTTCTCACTTTGGACCTCCTTAACTTTGATTTGCTCTCACTTTAGATTCATATGTTAGTTTTCAACGTTAAAGTCAAACGGTTTGACTTTTTATGCCCATTATATTATTACCCTAAAATTACACCGTTTTAAACCTTAAAACTACAACACTCACCAAACCCAAAATGACGTTGAACATTAAAATTATTATTATTATTTTTTATAAAGCAAAATATAAGAAAAAAAAAAGAAAAAAGAAAATCGGAGTGGTTGGAGCCACCATTATGGCTAGTCTGGAGGTGGTCAAACCACCCCAAGCCCTTAGAGACCACCTTAAGAGACATAAAAAAGAACAAAAAGAAAAAAGAGAAAAAAAGGGATAGAGTATTTTGGGTGGACGAACTATCCCAAGAGCTTGAGGGTTGTTCAGCCACCCCCACCGCCTCCGGGCCCTTGGGGGTGGGTAGTATACCTGAGCCAATTCATAAATAGTAGCTCCAAATCATGTCAGGGTGCTGGTACGCCCTCAAGCTTTGTGAGTCCTGGTTGAGCCCCCACCCCCGCCACACATCGCCACCTCAACATAATAATAATAATAAATAAATAAAAAAAGCTCTCTCTCTCTCTCCTCTCAAAAGAAGTCCGTCTGTCTCTCTGACTCTTGAGTCTCTGACCCCTCCCACTCCATCAGACCGTGTTCATGTCCTTTTTATTTTATTTTCACTCATAGAAAAAAAAAAAAAGAGAAAAAAAGAGAAAGATTTCTCTGCGAATTTTGTTTGTCGGTGAAAAAAAGAGAAAGATTTCATTCTAATTGCATCATCGAAGTTGAACGGGTGAATTTTTTTTTTTTTTTTTTTTTTTTTTTTTTTTTTTAATTTTATTTTGAAGTTTGCGTCTTTGATCTTCGAGTTGGTCCCAAAAGAAGCAGAGCTTTCTCCTTTCTCTTTTCTCTCGTCCTCGCAGGTACTCACGATTTCTCTTCTTTTGATTCTTTCACTTCATTGTGTAAAACAGAGAGGCTTTTGTATTTGTAAGCTTTTTATATTTAGAACAGCTTGTTATTTCGATTTTTATTTGTTGATTTCGCTGTGAATAACCAATTTCTAGGTTTTTCTTCTCTCTGGTAATAATTGCTTCTTTTTTTTTTTTACTTGGTCTTCTTCCTTTTTTTGGGGAAGGGAAGTTAATAGATCGAAATTCCAAAAGGGTTTGGTAGGTAACATGTTTTCTTCAATCGGGATAAAGAAACCCTGGCATAAATGCAGCTAGTGAGTATGATTTGGGGTTTTTGCTGGTGAAGAGTGCGAATTTATATTGGAAATTATGTGATTTGTAGTGGCTCTCTGTGTTTGTTTTGATGGCTAATGCTTGTCAGAAATTCTGCGTTTGTGTGTGTGTGCAACTTGCCGATTAAAAAAAGGGGGAAGAAAAGTGAACTTTGGGTTGCAACCGAATTATTCTCAATTGAGAAAGGAGACAGATGATAATCATGTAAAGAAACAAAATCTGCTGAGTGGCATCTGGTTTATAAAATTTGGGAGTGAATGCAAAACATTCTGCATTTTTTCTTGTAGAGAGAAGGAAGTCTGATGTTTATGTCATAAGAAAAATTTGTTACTTTTGTCAACTGCAGGGTCCGTTGGGTTGGGTCGGTAAAATGAGCCGGCCAACAACGCGTAGTAAAAACAAAAGGCACAGACAAGAGGATAATGGTGATATCACTTCTGAAATACTGAGGTACATGAAAACAAGTTTAGTTTTTTTATCTGTAGGAGAAGGATAATTTTTATTTTTTTATTTTTATTGGTATGAATGTCTGTGCTCCATTAAATGTTCTGTGGTCTTCGCTTTATGTTTTTGGTCCTTGTGTAGGAAAATTCACACAACTGGTGAAATAACCAGTGATGATTTAAGTCAGCTATATAAAACTTGGAAACCAGTTTGTCAAGGCTGCCGTGTGAACAATAAAGATAACCCAAATTGCTTTTGTGGGCTGATTCCACCGCCCAATGGAAGTCGCAAAGCTGGACTTTGGCAGAAGATGTCTGATGTTCTTCTAGCTCTTGGCCCTGACCCGTCCAAGGATCTTCGTGCTGCAGAGACTCCTGCAGGTCTGACGAATCTTGGTGCAACATGTTATGCCAACAGCATACTCCAGTGCTTGTACATGAATAAATCTTTCCGAGAAGGCATCTTCTCTGTCGAACCAGATGTTTTGAGACATAACCCAGTGTTGGATCAACTTACACGGCTTTTTGCACAGCTGCATGCCAGTAGAATGGCTTTTATAGACTCATCTCCATTTGTAAAGACACTAGAGTTAGATAATGGAGTTCAGCAGGATAGCCATGAGTTCCTGACCTTGCTTCTTTCTTTGCTTGAACGTTGTCTGAGCCACTCAAAAGTTTCCAAGGGAAGAACAATTGTTCAGGACCTTTTCCGTGGAAGAGTGTCCCATGTGACGATGTAAGATTGTCTTTAGTTAATTGCTAATTATGTATTGATGGGTTCTCTTGTTATTCTCAGTCTTTTTCTGTGTTTCTTCGGATAGTTATCTTGATTATGTTTTAACTTTACTAGGTTCTTTTTCATTGTTGAAACTTCAAGGAAAAAAATTGAAGATTGTTTGATAAATCAGCTTTACGTTTGCCATTTCATAATTTTAAAAGATAGAGACTATTCTTGTGCTTTTCCTAATAGATGGAATTATTTTGCCATGTAGTTTTTGAACATCTCTTAATTTTGAGGAAGCACACAGCTACAATTGAAATACCCAACGTGTATTGCACCACAACTGGTTGAATCTGCTTTTATTTTGTATTTGTATGTTCTTTGGAAAAGCTCTATATAAATTTCCTTTAGCTTTGGCTTCTTTGTGGCGACTTGAGTATAGCTTAGTTGCATCTTTTAGTTGCCGGTGATAGTATCGAGTGTGCCAGGTCTCCCAAGGACCGATTTGCTGGCCTAGTCAATAATTGCGAGATACTTTTGAAGCAATCTATTTTGTTAAAGATGATTAAGATTTTCTGGCTATCTTGAACATATATAATGGTCTATATGCCTGTGGGTGTAGATATGGTCTAGCATCTGCACCTCAAACGATCAATACATTTGCAATTGCTTATAAAAAAAAAAAAAAGATTTTTCTAAATGCTTCTCTTGTATGTCAGTGTACTAGGGTTACACCCGTTTTTTTCTGGCACATTTTGTTGTTTTTTGTTGTTTTTTCTTTTTTTTTTTCCTTTAAATATTTTCTTTAAATATTTTCTTCTCTTGTTCCCGCAGAAGTATTTTATTTTATTCATTTACTTTTAACTTTGTAACATGGGGATTAGTCACTGTCTTTAGTAATTAACTCTGCATATTTGCCTTAAGCTAATCTTACACTGCTATTTATTGGTTGTTTTGTACTTTATTAATCTTTAGATATTTTCACATCCGATATTAGTTACTTCTAATCAAGTGTGTGTGTTGTATTGTAATCAAGTGTGTGTGTAGTATTGTATATATGTATTTTTTCTTTTTGATAAGTAATGTTGTATATGTGTTTTTTTTTTTAACTCGTATCTTTTATTTGTATTTAGGTGCTCACAATGTGGAAAAGATTCTGAAGCTTCTTCAAACATGGAGGACTTTTATGAGCTTGAGTTGAATGTCAAGGGTTTGAAAAATTTAGATGAGAGTTTAGATGATTATCTAAGTGTGGAAGAGCTTCATGGAGATAATCAGTATTTCTGTGAGTCATGTAAAACAAGAGTCGATGCTACTCGCAGTATCAAGCTACGTACATTACCTACTGTACTTAATTTTCAGCTTAAGCGTTGTGTTTTCCTTCCGAAGGTACTTCATGATGAACTTTGGAGAAAGTAATCCCCATTTTCTGGCTTGTCTTCTAAATATTTTGCTACCAAAGTCTTGTATGTGATTTTGTATTCCTTTAATTATTTTTTTCTTTTACATGGAATATATACTCTATTTTTTTTTTTTTTTTTTAACAAGGAAGATATATTGCTATAAGCATTGTGGGATATAAAGCAGTTGATGATTTGAAAAGGTTATGTATGGGAATTACACTGTTTGTTAACCAAAAAAGAAAGCATATGCATTAACGCTTTTGATTATAGAGTATGCACACTTCTGTTTAGTGAAGCACGAAGGAAACCATTATTTCATTGCATTTGAGGTAATGAAAAATACTGGAAGAATTGGTTCTTTTTAATTTTGCAAAGATCAACTACCATGGAGAAGATCGAGTCCTAGTCCGTTGTTACTAAATACTACAAGCTATTGATAACCGCATTTGTTTTATTTTTTAATGTTTGGTTGCCCCTTTCTGTAGAATGTCCCATAGCTAGTAAAAGAAAGCCTGTCTAAAGGTCTTTTTTGGTGGCTTGATTTTGCAGGCATTTTTGTTGTCTGATTTATTAACTGACTGCCTTAATGGTAATTGCAATATGTGGTTTGTGTGGTTGATGCAAATGAATTATCAATTGCATGTCCCAGTTAGCTTCACTATATACATGTGGCGTGTGTGATAGTGCCTTGCTATGTTACATGGTAAATTTATTTATGCAGACAAATTATCAATTCTTTATTGTACACTAAATCGTTAAACATCTACTAACATAGGTTTTTGTGAGCAGACTACAATGAAGAAGAAAATCACTTCTGCATTTTGTTTCCCTGGAGAACTGGATATGCGACAGAGGCTGTCTGAGCCTTCTCAGTTTGAATTGATATATGACTTGTCAGCAGTGTTGATTCACAAGGGAACTGCTGTAAATAGTGGTCATTATGTAGCTCATATTAAAGATGAAGATACAGGACAATGGTGGGAATTTGATGATGAGCATGTCTCAAACTTAGGTCGTCACCCTTTCGGAGACGGGTCTTCAAGTTCCACTTCTAAAGCTGTTGGAAGTGAGCCTGTTCATCCATCTTGCACAGATCCAAGGAATGGTGTCGCCGATGGACACAACATAGATGTTGTTCAGTCACAGTCTTCAGAGTCTAGTAATAATAGTAATGCTGAGATATTTTCATCAGGTGATGCATATATGCTGATGTATAATCTTAGGCAATCCAGGAAGGACCGTGAGAAAAAGCAGGCGTCTGGTGCCAGTGATATGAAAATCGACACTGGTATGGTTTCTTTATATGGTGTTCCTCTTCCATCTCACCTTTGTGAAGAGATAAAAATTTTGAATGCTTCATATGATGATGCTTGCCAACAATATGAATTAAAGAAGGAAGAAGAGTTGGGTTGTATCACAAAAAGGAGACAGGAAGTGCGATCAGTTCTATCTGAAGCCCCTGTACGATCAAATGAGGATTCATTTAATTGGATTTCAACAGACTGGCTTCGCCAGTGGGCTGACAACATACCTCCACCGTGAGTACAAGATCATGTTCTGCCTTTGTTATTTTAGGTTTTCTTTTCCGTGCTTATATATATATATACACGTTCCTTTATTTATTATATTATGTACTTTTGTGTTGGGTTGTAAAAATTGTATTATCCAAGAAAGATGGTTTACCCAGAGTAGGTACTATATCTGCTCAGGGCATCATAAGAGGAATCATTTTCACTTACTTCTGTTATTTCCACATAAGCCTTTGCCAATTTTTCGTTTTATTGTATGTATCCGTTTTGCCTTATTATGATAACACTTCATGAAAAGTGTCATGTCAGGCTTGGAGTTTTGCATTCTTTTATGGTCTTTTGTTTTTGTAATTTCCTGCAGTGTACTTGACAATATGTCCATCCAATGCGTGCATGGAAAAGTCCCGCATTCAAAAGTTAGCTCCATGAAGCGATTGTCTGCTAAAGCCTGGACCATGATTGTCTCTAAGGTGTTTACTTGTTCATTACTCTGCCTTGGTGTTCATGAAATTTTGTCATATCCTTTAATTACTTTCCTCAAGTAGCTGCATTAAGATACTTCTATTTGTGGATTTTATGCTTAGATTGGATTTCTAAATTTATATGAATATCTTCTAATTTTACTGCAAAATCATTTTTTGGAGCCCCTTTAAGTACGCCATTTTGCTGTTGTGAGAAATTCATTGAATTTCAATGATTTCATTGTTGGTGGTTGTGCAATAAATTAAATAAATGAAATTCATGTAATAGAGGGTTGAATTGGTAACATAGAAACGAGAAAGTTGTATAGCTACTTAGAGATGAGAAAGAATGATGGTAAAAAACAAATTTTGAAAGAAGAAATAATTGACATACAACTGTGGTGGAGTATCATTTTCTCTAAATTATATAGTTCATTTTCCATAAAGATAGAAAAGAAATGATCTTATTTTTGTGTAAGCTGCCGTCATCTGGTTCAGTTTTATGTTTTTGTTACTTGTATCCTCCTCATTAGTTGATTCTAGCTATCCTTTTATGAATTCCTGTCTACTGATTGCTTTGCTATTATTCTTTTATTTGGGGGTGTACTAACTGCTTGTAAATTCAGCATGATGGGGGGCCAACACTGACTAATGATGACTACTGCATGGCTTGCCTTGTCGATGGAGCCCGCACTTTGGTGTGTGGTGATAGCTATCGGGATCGAAGAACAATAATGAAGCAAATTGCAAATGAGGCAGTTCAAGGGAACTGTGTGGATGGAGCATATTGCGTATCCAAGTCATGGTATGGCTGCAAATTCTCTTAATGCTTCCCAATTTTCCCCCCTGATTTGCTAGCTTATTTTAATGACTAAGCATTATGATCACCTGTGGAGGAGCTTTTCTCATCTCAAAAATAAACTGAGCAAGTGAAGAACAATTAGTTTCTGATCATCCATTTTGCTTTTTATATGCCTTGGATAGAAGAAAAGGCTATGTTTCTTCTTATTTTGTGCTTGTCATAATGTATAATCCCACGTACCAATTTATGGTGATGCTATTCACTTTTTGATATTTGTAGGTTGCAACAGTGGTTAAAAAGAAAAATTCTTGATGCTCCCTCTGAAGCTGATGCTGGACCCACAGCTCCAATTAGGTGTCCTCACGGGGAACTTATGCCTGATCAAGCTGCTGGTGCTAAGCGAGTTCTGGTTCCTGAGAATCTCTGGCTCTTCTTATATGAAGATGCTGTTGCAGTAAATCCTGATGATCTGCTGGAGTGTACAACCTTTCCTTCAGACTCTAAACAATGTTCTCAATGCAGCGATGAACTATCTGAAGTGGCAGTCATGGAGGATTCTTTAAGGTAATTTCAATGTTTACTAGTAATGTAGAGCTAATATGTATTTATAGTTGCTTGACTTCAATTATGTATGCTGCAGAGTTGTGAAGCTTAAACAGCGCCAGAATCATGAGAAATTAGCTATGGGAAAAAGTATTCCACTTTTTCCCCACTGCAAGAATTACTTAGTGCCCTCCTCGTGGCTTTCAAAATGGAGAGACTATATTAATGCAAGTGGGAAGAATGTCTCTAGCTCTGTGAAACCTGAGACTCTTGATGGTGTCATTGATTCGCTGAAGTGTGAAAAGGTAACTTTCTAGTTCGCTTAAGGTTGCTTCTGTTAATCATATTCTGGCTTCTCTGGGTGAGATTAGTTGGTGCTTTGTATGCTTTTGAATCCCTTTGATCATTGTTTATGTTTGTCCTTAATTTAGTGAGTTATGATGATGGTGATGATACGATAAGAGGACTTTGGAGGAGATTGGGACTTTATTTTTCTCTACTCTATGTTTTTGGACAGCTGCATTTGCCTCTCATTTGGTGATTAATCATCATGATTGTCTCGTTCTTTTTTCTCCCTCTAGCTAGGTGTTTTCTTTTGTATATTTAGTGTGTACTTGGAGGTGCCTTATGCTTTTAATGATATTTCGATTACTTATAAAAAAGAAAATAGTAATCGTGAATGAGGATTTTGTGCAAATGGTTGATCAAAATTTAGATTGTGCTGGAGAGACTCACTGTTAATTGGCTGCAATAGATAGACTAGGCTTGCATGTGTGCATTTAAGCTATAGCAATCCACATTTTCTTCAACCTTGCTTTCACTGTTTTCAGGATAATTGTTGTGATATAGTTCTTTTATTTTGGTTTTGGCCAGCATATGCGACTCCTTGAAAGGCCTCCTGAACTAGTTTGCAAACGTGGTACAATTTTCCAAAAGGTAAGTATATGAAACCGATATCCAAACTTGTCAATTTTTGATTGGTGCAGTTGGTGTCTGAAACTCATTGGTGTAAAACTGCAATTTATTTATCTTTTTTCACCTATTCAAAATGTGTTTTTGGGGTTTCCTTTTTTTATTTTTTTCGAAGTGTTTATTAGAAAGGAACTTTCTGCCTCAAGTCAATACTTGTATGAATGCTGAATTTCTTGTTCTTCTCCTTCCAATGTTGGTTCTAGACAGATGGGTTGACAATCATTACGGAGAATGATTGGAAATGCTTCTGTGAAGAGTGGGGTGGTACTGAGGAGAAAGGCATATCTGCTGTAATTGAGTACAGTTATAATGCAGGGAATAATTTGGCTGGGTCCGGTGAAGAGATGCCATTATTAGAGGAGCAAATGGCTTCGCATGATGAAGCGAATAGTGACAATGAGTCTAGACAACCTGTGATTAAGACTTGTCCAGAGGTAACCCTGCCCTCATCTTTGTCATCCATGCTGCATAGTGAAGGACTTTTTTTGTTAACTTTTCCTTTTCCTTTAACATATTAAACACTTGATAAAATTTTGTACTTATCAAAAATAAAATTGTGACTTGTGTCATCTTGCAAAATCCTCGGTTGACCTGCGGAACGACTTGTTCATTCCTGTGCAATGTATCTTGATTTTCATATGAACTCAAAAGTATGACATGCTGGAAGATCTATATGTTGGTATCATCTTCTAAATGTTTAGTGAATGTTATCAATAGAACGTCACTAACCCATCTGCCCATTCAGCTTCCTGAATACGTTACTAAGGATAATAGCTGTCTAGATGATATCAGTGTTTTTTAAATATCTCAGTAATAATTGATATGATATTTGTTTTATTTCTTATTTTTTGTCAAACTGTTGAATTTGAGCACATGACTACATCTACATACATAATTGCAAAATTTTAGTTGATAGTCATTTGGTACAAAGGGACGGAGGAAGAGATGGGAATCTCCACTAGAGACCCACAATTTTTAGTCCTGAATATTTCGGGGTTTTTAGAAATAGGAGAGTATGAGGGGACCAGGGGTGATGTGTTTTTCAAGTTTGTCCCTCATCCTTATAATCCTTAATATTTTCCCCTTTCTTTTAGAAGGATATAATAGTAATGGACTACAATATTTCCTTCCTCCCAAGCTTCTCCCGTACAAAGGGAAGGTGGGATCCATCTTGTATCCTCCCACTTTTGCACCTTTCTTACCAAACACTCATAATGGGAAATGGGCATCTCTTCTTTCCTCCCCTTTATCCATCCTCACTAATTTTTTCTTTTCCCTATGACTTGCCCATCCTCCCTAATGAATGGAACACGTTGTGGTAGAATATTAATTGTAATCTTATAATCGACTCTTTTTATTTGTCTTCTCTCTGCCCCTCACCCACAAACACCTTGTCCAATATTTTGCTTCTTTTCTCTGATGGTTATTTTGCCAGATATGCGAGGAATGCATTGGAGAAAAAGAAAGTTGCGAGTTAATGCAGAAACTTAACTACTGCAACGAGGACATATATGTACTTTTTGCACGTGACAAGGAGGCTCCAAAATCTTTTTTAGAAGCATCTGACACATCCTTTGAGCAAGATCGCCGAGTTTCCAAGCGCTCTCGGAAGACAAATAATGGGAATCTGATCAATTTAAAAGTTTCTGGCTCCACATCAATATACCAGTTAAAAATGATGATATGGGAATCATTTGGGGTACGCTACCTCCAGCAAGCACATAGATAAATGAAGGCATTTGCTTTGTTTATTTATTTTATTATTGTTATTTTTTTCTTGTGGCAGTGCATTTTTATAAAGTGTCGTATTTTGGTTTTCTCGGCTGTTGTCGGAATCTCCATTTAAGATTTTAGATCTGAAGGTTGAGTGTATTGAACATGGAACAGAGTATGTAGAAAAGTTATTAGATTTCTTTACAAGAAAATAGAGAGAATTTATAGGAAATATAGAAGTGGGGAGAATTTATTTGGAAAATGTTAAAAAAAAAAAATTTGAAAAAAATCACTGTAAATTTAGAACTGTTCAAAATGCAGATTTTTCTGAAGTAGGAGAAATTCAAGTAGCAAAGGGAACTCTGAGAAGATTTTAGGAAATAATGGGTAATTTTTCTCTCTCTTAATGATCTCATTAACCTTATCACAAACCCTAATTAATTGGAATTTGTGGCTTTGTTGTATTGAATTAAGTATGACATTGAGAAAGTTATTGATGGAGGAGTAACGCTATAAGTCTTCTTAGAGTCCTCCTAGAGTCATTCCAAATGTGATGTGGCTTTTAAAATCACCGATAGATCAAAAGTCAATAAATCACAGCTCAAATTCAACTGTAATTTTAAAAGCCATATCACATTTGGGATGACTTTAGGAAGACTTATAGCATTACTTTTGATGGAGAATGAAGTTGGACCTATTTGTGTGGTAAGACCATGCACTATCGGCTTTATTTGATATCTCCAAATAAGGCATCTTACATTGTTTCTAACATGTAATTTTATATGGAATACATACAAATGACTTGCAATTGCCTGAACTTCTATCCTTTTTGAATTTTGATCGCTATTTAGTTGGCTTAGCATCAGATATTGCCCTGCCATTTGATCATGATGATTGTTTTTTAGTAAGTAGATCATGATGATGTTGTGAGGTGATGTTGGTGTGATACTTGATGTCTAAGTAAATGTTTATTGATTTACAAATATCACATGTTGATAGAATGTTGTTAATTAAGTGTGATACCTACACATATCTAATATGGGTGCTTTTTGAGATTATCTTTTTGACTCCCTACGATTTTAGTTGGTCTCAACGTTTGGCTTTCCCAAACTTGAAATATGCTATGTAGTGAATTATGCTTTTGAGAAACTAATTGTTCTTTTCCTATCTCTAATATCTTTCATGTTAATATCATAGAAAGTGGTTAAATTATCTATTCTTGTTGCATAGCTGAATATATTTTGCATCCACCGGCATCTTCTAACTGACTCATCTGATTATGCAGGTTGTTAAGGAGAATCAGATCCTTCGCAAAGGTGCCAGGATAATTGACAAGGAGTCTGCTACTCTTGCAGACATGAATATTTTTCCTGGAGATAAGCTTTGGGTGATAGATTCAGAGATCCATGAGCAGCGAGATATTGCGGGTAATTAACATTGTCATACTAAGATTACAATTTGCATATGTTTTTTTGAATGTATACTGCTTTACTCGGGTGATGGCAGTCATAAGGAGACTGTCCTTTTTATAATGCTATTCTACATGGTTCTGTCAGTAATTATGGGATTAACTTCTTTACAAAAAGTGTAAGGACCATTGTAATTAATTAGAAGTATCATTTAATATCAAAGATTCCTTGTTTTTTTTTAAAAAAAATTGGTTAGTCACGAGGCACACAATGAGTCATGCACCCACAGCCTTACCCTCCACCTTATTTTAAAAAGAGGAGGAAGTGCAATTTGAACTAGAGCTTGTTGGTGATTCTTAAATTCAAGGTTCTAAGTGGTGGTGTCTTCAACTATGTTGAGATCCCAATTGATGCATCTAAAGATGACTATTTTAGAAAGCCTTTTTTCACTTCTCAAACACTACAAACTCTTCTTAAATACAGTTAATCAAATAGGCCTTTCAAAACAAACTACAAAATTCTTCTAAAACTCAACACTTTTCAAAAAATAAAACGCTTTTTTTTTTTTTTTTTTTTTTCAGAAAATAACTTAATGTTGTATTTTTTAAAGGGTGGAGATTATCCATATACAATTTTTTTTTCCTAGTGTAGGGGCAGCTGATTACATGTATGAAAAATAAACAGTTAATTTCTCTTTCTTTTTTTTTTTTTTTTTTTTTTAAAAAAGATGGGTGGTGCTGCATAATATGGTGCGGTGGCCACCAATGGATCTCGCGGCCACCACTAGGGCCACCAGGGCACCGCTTCGTTGGCAGCAACACTTTTTTAATTTTAATTTTTTTAAATTGTTCTTTTATTTTATAAATATTATTTCTTAATTTTTATTTTTTACAAAACACTCTTCAAAACTTTACCAAACTAGTTTTCTACTTTTCTCAAATGTGGCCCCCCACAAAATCAATTCTCAACTTTTACCTTTTTCAGAACTCTTACTAAAATTCAAATCACTACTCAACTTTACCAAACAGGCCGAAAATATTTGAGTAGCTCTTAGGAAAGTCTTGCAAGTGAAGCTTGTAAAGTTGAAAAATTATGGTATATGTGACAAGTGTGATGTTTTAAGATGGCTACACAAATATTAGCAAGTTTTATAGTACATCAATAACTGTTTCCTTTTTTATTTTATTGATAAGTAGACAAAGTAACATTGAAAAGTGCAAAATGGCACAACTTAAGTACACAAGAAGTTTATAAGAGAAACGCCTAACTGAAAGAGAAAAGAGGTCAATAAAATATCCTTGTACAATGATTATGTTTTTTGTTAGGTAAATACAACACATACCCCTCTGGATTGTATCCATAACCTTACTCTAATGTGATTACTATGTAAGAAGCTAACAAGGAGATGGATTTAAACTATCCTTCTCAATATAATATAGATATCTATTAAAAGAATTCTTTCATAATGTGTTTAAATCAGTGAGTTTAATTTTATTATGATTTAGTGCTAGTTTATTATTGACATGGAACTTTTTAATACGAACCTTACATTTTTATTATATATATGCAAGTTCTTTATCTTTAATGAAGTAAAAGGTAGAATGTTGGGAAAATAGGAAATAGTTATACAGAAGTAAGAGCTAAAAATTCTTGCTTAGTAATCCTCCAAAAGTAATTTAGAAGTAATGCTGATGAGTAAACAAGTTGATTTTGAGTCACTAATGCTGAGATACAACATTTGAAGAATGAGCAAGCTTTGTATCTGTAAACCAGGCCACAAAAGTAAAAAATGCATAAACAGGATCAACATTGAACTGATCTGATGGCTAAATTGTTTCATGCTTTGCATATTGATACTTCACCATATATACTTTATTTTTTGTTAGGTATCGTGATATATTGTTAGCATTATTGATATTTTAAGGCATAAGATGGAATATGTTTATTGTCACAATCTCAACTCTCTCCCCGTGTGTGTGCATGCATGACATTCATGCCCATGAAGACACACATCCACAATTGCATTAACAACTGAGTTGTGTATGATCAAGTGCCAAATGTCTAAGATGCTTTAGTTGAAAGTTCACGGGCACGTAGCAAAGATTAGGATTACTTGTAATTTATTGGACAATAATTACATTTTTTAAACTTTATATTTTACTTTAACAGGAAGCCTATTGGCCAATTTTAGTCCTATGTTATATACAACTAGCCACGCTCTGATTTTAGTCCTATGTTGTATATGATTAGTCATGCTGTACTAAATTAATAGTTGTGTGTATTGATTTGCCTAATCAAATGTTCCATAGATGAGCTCTCTGACCAGAAAACGAATGTTCAACACATTGAGGAAGGCTTTCGTGGAACACTTTTGACAGCAAATATTTCATCCCAAGTTGTTTAAAAAACATGCTTTTAAAAATTATTATCTGCGTGCAACATCCAACTGTTTGTAGACATGATATTGGGAGAGGAAACTGATGGAGATTTTGACCTGCATTTTGGAGGTAAGTTGCTATTCCAATGTCTACCTTGTTTTACATTGAATAAGAATTTTTTATCATCGTGAAGGACCCAAATTCTTTAGAGCCTCCTCTGTGTTACTTGTCTCAGCTATTTCTTATCCCTGCTTCATTAACTGATTTATTTCTTCATAATATCCATCCAATTGGTATTTTTACTGTTTCCACTCTTTTTTGTCCTCAATTTTATAAATCTTTTGAATATGACATTCCGAGTTGAAAAGGCTTACACCATGCACCTTATGTCTTGCATCTTACCTTATGAGAGGTCAAAAGCCTCACCTTAAATTATTCTCATTTAAAAACTATGGCTCTGATGCAGGATCGATGAGTTTTTCCAAATATATTTGAAACTTGAAAATTGTAAGAAAGATTATAAAACCAACTATGATTTGTATTCTCTTTGCTGTCCTGATTTTCTCCTAGTCTCCGACGCCAACAGGTAGCTTAATTCCCAATGGGGTAAAAAAACTTGGTTATCAAAAAAAAAGAAAAAAAAAAGAAAAAAAGATTCTCCTTGATACTCTTCTGGTTTGGATTGATTACCATTTTGTCTTGTTTTGGGCAGAAGCAGTAGCTGTATCTATGTCTGTTAGTTTTCTCCCTTCAGACGACTGGTTTGCCGTGTAAATGTGTAGCGCTTGCCAACATTTTTACTTTTTTGGTGGTTGCGGACTCGGAGAGGATACAGCACGTATTGTTGCATGTCTCCTGCTTTGTCAAACTCGTGGTTTTTGTGTTCAGTTTTGATGCTCGCATGGATGTTGCTGCCTTCAGTCTGCCCAACCTTTTCAATTTCTTGGCTTCGAGGATCTATTGTACACATCTTGTTGCTTATATGCCTCTCTTTGCGACGGATTGGCTGATTTCTTACTTGGTTAATGAATGTATATCCTAGAGTAGTTTCAATTTTAACTGCTCATACATCTCTCTCTCTTTCTCTCTCTCTCCATGCCTATTCTTCTTCTTCTTCTTGGTGCGCAGATATGAAGGAAGGGCTTTTCCCGCAGGAATGTTGTGTTGTTACTGAACATATTTACTGTGTCCACATATTCTGATATCCACGTGATTCTTGCTCCCTCTCCCAGCCTTTCAAATAAAGCTCAGTTTATCCTTAAACGTTAGGCCAAGGATATAAAACCCATTAAATGGAGAAATTGCCTGCCATTAGAGGTTGCAGGATGGACTATCATAGTTTTCTTTATTCTCTCTTGTTTTTCCTCAAATCGAGGTTCATTTTGTTTCATGTAACGAAACATGTTGATGGATGCCTCCTTTTTAGGGTCTTTAAGAAATTTTGGGTGTTCATACTTTGATACAAGCTTTGCAGCAAGGACCCTTCCATTAGCTAGAGTCTCATTTTCTAGGTGAGCTTTATCATTACTGTTTAAATTCTCCATTCCTTTTCAAATGCAATTAGTATATTAAGAGGGAAAATGGTTGAGGAAGTATACTTTTTACTACAATTTTTTACAAACTGATATAACAATGCGCGTGACACCAATGTTTTAGTTACAATCAAATTTAATTGTCTAGTAACTGATATGGTAAGTTTCCAAGTTGACTTACAAATTAATGTAGCAGTCATAATTAAAATTTAATTATTTAGTTGCTAATTTGAGTTTGTAAGAAACTTGTAATAAAAGTTGTATTAGGTTCGTTTGGATTTGTGATTTCAAAACGTGCGATTTAGAAATGTGACATTTAAAAACATAGTTATGCGCTTGATAAAATAGTTCAACTTTTAAAATGGTACTATCATCAAAGAAATAATATTTTGAAGAAAACAGACTTTCAAATGATGCCCAAGTAACACCCATATTGAAGACCCTTTTTATTTTTATTTTATTTTTATCTAGCCATATAAGAAATAATAGCTCATATGCAGATTATCTACAAAGATACCTTGAAGTTATGTAGAAATTGGATAAGAAGGAAAAAAGGACAATGATATCCATCCAATATCTAATCATTTTTGTAGCATTTGGATAAGCATGTCCAAGCAAGCATCGCAACAGGAAACAATCATGGCTAAAGAAAGAACATGCACCCAACATCTTAACCTACCTCCTCTCCCAATCAAAGAAAAAAGATGAAACCGACAAAATTGACCCTCTCTCTCTCTCTGTCTCTCTTTCTCTCTTCCCCATCTTCAATGCCTTTTACATCCAACGTTTGTGATTTCTTGAGTTGTGGGCTCCCCGGAACCAACGATCCCAGCTCCCATCCTCTGGGCCCTTTGTCCTGCACATCAACATCATTTTATTGTGACGACATAAACACCAATTATGACGACAACAACAATAATAACAACGACAATGATTTCTTACGACGGAAGCAGCGGATCGCGGACGCAGTCGAGGCTTGACATCAGCCTGTGAAAACGTACATCACGATGACAATGACAATGATTGATGATGATTATTATGGAAGAGGAACATACATACATACATACATACATACATACATATGAACTTACTCTTTGCATACAAGGGAAGATTCACCTATTGTGTCCAGTTTGTCCAGCTCTTCCTGTATGATTATTGATCATAAACTTTTGTGTTAGTTTTGTGGCTTTGTATTTCATGAACAAATTACATGTTGAAATGTATATATATATATATATATATATATGATGATGATGATGATGATGATGATGAAAGACGACCTGGATGAAGTTGATTTGGCTATGGAGATTGGATATGGCTGCTGCCATCCTATGCTTCCCAAAGAAACTCCCACAACCTCCTGCTTTTGCGTTTACTTGAGGATGATGATGATGATGATCATCATCAGGCTGCTCCACCTCTTTTTGCTTTGCTCCTCCCCCTCCTCCTCCTCCTCCTCCTCCTCCTCCTGGAGATGATGATGGCTGCAGCACATCCATCAGAAAGGCTTATTGGGAATGAAAAGAGGAAAGCACAGAGAGAGAGAGAGAGAGATCGAGAGAGAGTTGGAGACATGATTAAAGCTGAAAGTGGACCGAGTATAAAACGTTGAATGATGGAACGTGGAAGCAAGGAAAGTCAATAGTATTGTACAACCAATGAAATGAAGTATCCGGTCAAAAGAGGAAAAATGGATTTTAGTTTCCAATTTTCCAAACACGGCTCTTGAAAAAGAAATTCATTTCCAGACTAGAATGAGGTTATATTCAAAGCTTTTCTCATTATTTACTTATAGCATGTTCTAGATTGTGTTTGAGAAATAGAGCTTTTAAGTAAAAAAATATTTTTTTGATAAAAGTTTCATTAAGTTTTTGTTGCCAAAAGTGTGTTTTGTCAATTTTTGAGTATTTTGGATCCTTAAAAACGCTTTCATTTTTTTTTTTATTTTATCAAACATGTACTTTTTTTTTTTTTTTTTTTTTTTCAAACGAACTTTTTGAGTGTTAAACGCATTTTTAAGCTCATCAAATGCACACCAAAAGAGGTCCTTATTAGTGAGTTTCTGAATAAGTAATTGTTATAATATTAATTTAAGAGAAATAATTAGACACCATACTTTTATTTTATTGATGTGACACTGTAAATTAGTCACTGTTAAAAAGAAAAAGAAAATTCAAAAGTTAATTGGCAGTGTCACATTAATAAAGTGGAATAAAAGTGTGGTTTCCTAATTTAAATTAATTTTTTCCTAACGACTTAAAATTTTAATATAAATAATGATTTAACAATAATAAGAATAAGAAGGTGACCACATTACTGCAAAACCTTGATTGTCAACTTCGAATTCTCACACAAATTTGTATAATGATAGCAAATTTCTATCTAATGACAGGGAAGTACGCACTAATTTGTATGTTAAATTGACCTAAAAAGGGGGTTGAAATTAGCCTAATCAGCAGCCAAGCGCCCAACTAGGGCCCAAAGTCAAAGTCAAAACCCCACACATTAGCCGCCACGTCTTTCTCTCTCTCTCTCTCTCTCTGTTTCAGTGCGTGGCGTCTGGCGTGTGAATAAATTCTAATAGTTTTACGTTTTTTGAGAATGATTTTTATTGTAATTTCTTTACTCAGATTTTTATTGGAATAGACATAATGGAAAATATATTAAGATAGAAAGCGAATATATTAAGATTGAAGATTAATTAATATATATATATAAAATAAAATTAGCATTCATTCAATGTTAACAAAAATAAAAAATAAAAATAAACAGAAGAAAAGAAACAAAGTAATTGTTTCTTAATATATTTTAATTTTCAACTCAAACACCTATCAAAATAATTGTTTCTTAATAATTAATATGTTTCAATTTTTAAACAAAAATGGATCAATTTGATAACAAACTTAAAAAGCAATTTTTTTTGTTTTGTTTTGTTTTTTTTTTTTTTTTTCTCTAAAAGAGTCCAAAACTATGTTTTGAGAGAAGTTTGAATTGCCTATTTAAGTTGGATTGATAATAAGACCAAAAGAGGATGACTTTTGAGCAGGAATATGAATAATGCGTGTTATGAGAATGAGTAATTGATCAAGTCAATCTTCTCTTGACAAGGAAAGAAGTTGGGTCAAGCTTCTTCCTCCTTATTTTTGCTAATCAAATGATATATGGAGGTGGCAGAGCCACTCCCTTGGCCTTGGGGGTGGTTTTGGCCACCTCCAAAAACCATTTGTGGGTGGTTGAAATCACTCCCAAAGGCCTTGAGTCACCCCTCTTTGGCTAGGAGGTGGGCGAACCGGTCTGGGGGTGGATCGTCCACTCCAATGGCCAATGGAATGGTCCGACCACCCCCGAAACCCAAACATTTTTTTTTTATTATTTTTTTTCTTTTGGCCTTTTGGGGGTGAGGTTCGCCCATCCTCAGACCGGTCATAGGAGTGATTCGGCCATGCGGTAGTTTTGAACTACCGTATGTAAGCCTCGCCCTAGTCAAAATAACCTTTGGTTAGCGCAATTAAAATGCTTTAAAGATTTTCTAGCTCAAAGATTATCCAAGAAGTTTATTGAGCTAGTCATTTATTCAAAATATGCTTATTGAAAACGTTTTAGATTGCACGGGAGCAAACATAATAATATAGTACATGTTGCAAATTATTTTTCATCTCATCTCTCAATTATTATTTTTGTAAATTCACCATTAGATTTATAGGATTTACAATCAATTCACCCATCTATTATACTTGGATGGATAAAAAATGGAATGAAAATAATTTTATCATTTTTCATTATAATAACTTAAATTCATAGGGCACCCGAGCAATATAAAGTTATGCTATTTGTCATTTTCTTAGTAAATTCAATTAAATTAACAAAAAAAAAATTTACCGTTGGAATTTGAAACCAGGACTTCTTTAAAACTCGGCGATTAACTCACGAAAACATTAAATAAAATACTAAAAAAAAAAATCGTTAAATTTTTATTAAAAAACGAAAACAAAGAGAGAAACAGAAACTAGCCGTTGGGGGCCCCAAATTCAAACGCATAATCAGAGAGAGAAGCCCCATTAAGTAATATAAATAGCACTCAAAACCTAGAAAGAATCATCATCCTCTTTCTCTAACGCTCCCCCTCTCTTCCTCTCTCCAGAATTCTTTCTCTCCCTGTTAAATCTCTAAGAAACTCCTAATCTTGTTCTTCGTTTTCGTTAGCTTGTTGATCGATTCGTCTGCTTTCTACAATCTGCTTCTTGAATTTGCGATCTCAAGCGTCTTTTAATTTACAATCTGCCTCTTGAAGAGGTATGCTTGCAGATTTGATCAAGAAAGGATCGGGTTTGTGCGAGCGGGACGTGCGCCACTATGTGCGTATCATCCTCCGGAGGGTCTCTATTCTGTGCTTGAAAAAGGTATGGTTCATTGAGATTTTATTTCTTAAACCCGGAAATATCGTCGATGCTGAAAATTCTGTGCCGTTTGTGATCTCTGCTTATTTGCTTCAGTGTTTGTGTTAGTTTTCAGGTTGAAATTTGTTTTATTTATTTATTTATTTATTTATTTTATTAGCTTTTCATTTCATGATTCGATGCGGCCTCTGTGATCTCTGCTTTAAAATGGAAACTTTTTGGATTTTTTTTTTTTGGTTGCTTTAGGGCCATCAATTTCAAGTTCTTATTAAGTATAAAAGTTCAAGTTTGAGATTAAGGGGAATAATCTTCAAAACAGGGGAAAATCTTGTGATTTAACCTCATCTGAAATCGAGTGTTTTTGTTTATTTTTAATTATTCATGCAGTGGTCTTCAAAATGGGGAATAAATGAGATAATTTAGATTTTGCAAGTGGATAAGTTAATCTGGATTTGTTTGAACCGTTTGATCCAGAAAATATGAAACTTTGGAAGCTTTTGTTTTGTTTTTTTTGTTTTTTTTTTTTTTTCTGATAACTATCTGTGCTTGATAATATGCATCGGTATATATTTTTGAGAACAAAACACAATGGGCATGAACTATTGATTTCTTTTAATCCACATTGCTGCTTCTCTTTCAAGTTGAAACATATTCAAATTGATCAATGTTCTCCTTCAAAGCAACACAAAATAAGAAGAAATTAATTTTCTGATTGATTGGCATATTAAGGGCATTTACTATCCGGGAAATGAATTCAGGGAAATGCCATTTTAGGCAGTGCCTTTGATAAGTTATTAAAACATCTGAGTTGATTTGAAAGTTTATTCCTTGAAAATTTTCATTGTTTCATTTTCATTTAATGCTGTGCTGTATTTATATATTTGAGATTTCTGAGTAAAAGACAATGAAGAAATATTAAAATCTCAAAGAATATGCTATCTATGGCGGAGATATGGGGTTTTTCTTTCTTTCTTTCTGTTTTTTTTTTCCTCATCTGTTTTCATTTGTCAATGGTTGATATTTTTTTTTCCCTTTAGTACATTCTAATATACTCTTTGGAGGTTTTTGTTGGATTGTTTTCATAAAGAACCTTAATCAACCGAGTATAATGAATTTCACCCAAGTTTGTTTAAATAATTATCTGATTGTAATTGTATTAGAGAGAGTACATTCTCTCTAATACATATATTGCAGTTATTGGTATAGCTTTTCCTCTGTTTTCCTCTGGTAACTGTAGGAAACGCTGTCGCGCGCACGGTCCTCAAATTGTTTCATTGTGACATATACTAGTGAGCTTTGTGACTCCTCTGCAACATTTTTCAGGAGGCAGAAAACTATTTTGGTTGTGGGTATTGTAGCGTACAATCAGGTCTTCGTTGAGTTAGATTGATGCACAATTACATACAATAATGAATAATGTTAATCTTTCAGGTGGACCAGCGATGTAATATAATAGCTGCAATAAGCATCAAAATTTCGAAGTAGGTCTACTTTCCTTTTTTATTTTCTTTTGGTTTATGATTTCAAAAATTATCACTTGACTGGGTTCTTCCTATTGCAGATAAAGTTTTTGGTCCTGCTAGTCTAACTGAGACACTGTATGAGAAAGGAGTAAAGAATGTTGGGCCTCTCCTTTGATGGGCATCCATGGTAGCACATATCCGTTAATTCATTTATCTTGATTAACTTTTAGTTTTGTCTCTGAATTGAACAATCATTTGATCATATCTTACATTGTAGCAACCATTTTGGCATATAGATAACCTAGCAGTTGGAAGACATACACGATGCGGGGAATAACAGAGAAAGCTGTTAATGATATCTATAGGCATATCACGAATGTAAGCTCTATCCGAACATAATATTATTGTTTCCTTGAATCTGGACTCTTGTTGAGAAACCTTCACCTGCTGCTTAAATTTCTTCTATCGCTCTTTACATAAAAAAATTTCTTCTGATGCTCTTAGTAAGTCTGGTGACTTTAGTGGCTCTTAATTTCTTTTGATGCTCTTACGTAAGTCTGGTAACTCATTCCCTGTCTTCACACACAAGTGAAAGTACTCTTTATCTGATCATTTTGTATCATAGATGATACTTAGGTTATGACTAAACATGGAGATTGTACCTCCGTCCATATTTTGTTAATAAAATCATCTGATTTTCACCTCAAAATGCAATTAGGGGGTGGTTCGGCCACCCCCAATGGCCAAAATAGGGGTGGCCGGCCACCCCTATTGGCCAAAAATGGGGGTGGCCAAACCACCCCCAAGGCCATTGGGGGTGGTTCGTTAATTGCAAAAAATGGTGAAAATCTGTTTTATTAACGAATAAATGGATGGAGGTACCATTTTAGTATTTAGCCATAATTAGGTATCATCTTTGATACAAAATGAAACCTAGGTGAAAAAAAAATAAAGGCATTAAAATTCAGGTACCAAAAGGGTATTTAACCCTATTGTTAATCTGCAAAACTTTGTTGATCTAATTAGAAGTGAAAAAGCTTCACAGACACATTCAGATGGTGCTAGGCATAGGGAAGGACGCCATATTAACCTCAGCTTGATGACACTCGCAACAGTAATCAGAAAGTTTAGGTAAGGATGCTATACTATAGCATACTTTTATATGGAGAGATAGTCTACACATTTTAAAGCCTGCTTTCATCTTAAATATTTGCTTGTCTGTATTGATATTTTATGCACATTTTCCTTGGACAATTTTACATGTTACAAAGAGGGCTCTAGAAAAGAAAAACACATCTTCCTACCAGAGATTGAAAAAGGTTTGTCTTTTCTAGGTTCTTCATCAACCTTAGCTAGGTTGTGCCTAACTTCCGGGAGGTTCTTCTTCCTGTTGTTTTTCTATCTTTGCTAGGTCTTGCCTATTTCTTTCTTTTCTCTTCTGGAAGGCCTCTCTAAGCTCTTTAATGCTTCTGCATTTTTGATAGGTGTCAACTTCCTCAAGTTTTATAGTGTGACATTTTTCTGTTTATTCTACTGTCCTTTTAAACATAAATCTCTGGAGATTCTTACTGAAAATCACAATGTTTTCTTTGGTTAGCTCATCATCCAAGTTTTGGATGGAGATCTTTTCTAGGGGTATGTATGTCTTTAGGAGTCAGGTTTGAGGTGCTATTACGTAATACTTCTTCATCTTGATGTAGAAACAAAGGTTTCGGTGAGACATTCCTTTTAGGGAAAAGATTTGGAAAACTCCAAATGGGGGGGTTTTCGGGAGATCTAAGTTCTCCAGTATTAACCCTACTGTACGTATGGCTAAAGTCTTTCTGTTGAGTTCTCATAATGATTTCTTCATTTACCTAGCAATTGTTTCTCAATAGTTCCCCATCTAGTATCAATCAAAAGACAGGTAACTAACACATATTCTTGAGGAGCATGTAATCCTTGAATTCGAGCCTGGAAAGAGCTGAATGTAAAGAATTTAAATCCTTCTTAGCTTTCTTTTTTATCCAGTTCATATCAAAAAGTGAGATACGTTCTAAGGTGCTAGTAACAGCATGCACTCATTCTTTACGGGTCATCTCATAGAGCTTGGTGCTAGCAACAGAATTCTTAACAGACTTCGTCACCATCATTCTCTCAATTCTCAAAGGTGGTATACTAGTCTTAAAGCCATTCTTGTCTAGGTCATCTAGGTCATCATTAGTAATTCTACTAAATGAGGTTCCTTTTGTCTTGATACCTTGGGAGGTATACTTGCATTTTCCTATGAATCTGCAAGTCTGTCTTATGTCTCCTAAGCCTTGAGTGTAATCCTTCTTGGTTTCTCTAATGATCTGATCCTTAAAGTGTCAGTAAGGGTTCTCGTAATTTGTTATATGGCAGTTCCTAACCCCGTATTGATATTATTAACTATCTCATTCTTTCTTTTAGTCTGATTATCTAAAAGTTTCTTTTGGTTTTCTAGAACGGATGTTCCAAATTCTTTTAGATCTTTGACTAAATTCTCAAGGGTGTTTAGACAACTAGTAATTTGACTATTACTACTGCAAACTTCTCTGGAAAGTTTCTCAATGGCTCTTTTGTTCTCAATATCAGAGAGATTCTCTAATTGATTCTTAAGAAGACTCTCAACGACGTCGTGGGGATCGTCGGAGGGAACTTCCGCGAGTCCGGACTGTCGATGAGGTCTTAAGATGCATTTGAGGGAGGGATAGCTTATATAGCCTTGAGGGGCCGTATATGTCTAACCAAAAGGGTTTTAAGATACCTCCGAGGGACAGAACTTACCCTGTCTTGGCGGCAAGGTCTTCGGGACCATTGGAGTGAACAGCCATGGATCCGAACTGCCGTTATGTCTTAGGATACATCTGAGGGAGGAAAGGCGTATACATCCTAGAGGGGGTAGTACGTGTCTAACTGACATGGTCTTAAGATACCTCCAAGGGACAGGGTCACATTGTCTCTGCAACAAGCTCTTGGGGATCGTCGGAGCCAACCACCACGAATCCAGATGGCTGAAGACGTCTTAAGATGTCTTCCCTCCTACAGATACCTCTAATGGAGGAAAGGTGTATACGTCCTCAAAGGGTAGTATGTGACTAATCGACATGGTCTTAAGATATGTCTAACCAAAAGGGTCTTAAGATACCTTCGAGGGACATAACTTACCCTGTCTCGGGGGCAAGGTCTTCAGGACCATTGGAGTGAACAACCATGGATCCGAACTGCTGTTGAGGTATTAGGATACCTCTTAGGGAGGAAAGGCAATACGTGTCTAACCGACATGGTCTTAAGATACCTCAGAAGGACAGGACCTACACTGTCTCTGCAGCAAGCTCTTTGGGATAGCCGGAGCGAACCACCACGAATCCAGACGGCCGAAGACATCTTAAGGTGCCTTCCCTCCTACAGATACCTCTAATGGAGGAAAGACGTATACGTCCTCGAACTAATCGACATGGTCTTAAGTTATGTCTGACCAAAAGGGTCTTAAGATACCTCCAAGGGACATAACTTACCATGTCTCGGCGGCAAGGTCTTCGGAACCATTGGAGTGAACATCCATGGATCCGAACTGCCATTAAGGTCTTAGGATACCTCTGAAGGAGGAAAGGCGTTTATGTCCTAGATGGGCAGTACGTGTCTAATCGACATGGTGTTAAGATACCTCCGAGGGATAGGACCTACACTGTCTCTACAACAAGCTCTTGGGGATCGTCAGAGCGAACCACGGCCAAAGACTTCTTAAGGTGCCTTCCCTCCTCCTACAGATACCTCTAATGGAGGAAAGGCGTATACTTCCTCGAAGGGTAGTACGTGACTAATCGACATAGTCTTAAGATACCTCATTGGGTAGGAAGGTTTATACATCCTCGAATGTGTAACCAACTTGGTCTTAAGATACCTTCGAGGGCTACACACCATCTATGTGGCAAGGTCTTGCGGACTGTCAGAGTGAACTGCCGTGGATCTGGACTCCCGTTGAGGTCTTAGGATATTTTTAAGGGAGGGAAGGCTACACGTCATCGAGGGATTGTACGTGTGGTTATAAGATACCTCCGAGGGCCAAGACTTACACTATTATTGCGGCTAGGTCTTGGGGACCGTTGGAGCGAACCACCCCAAATTCTGACGGCAGATGACGTCTTAAGATGTCTCTGAGGGAGGGAGGGCTTATACAGCCTTGAAGGGTAGTATGAACTGAAAAAGTCTTAAGATACTTCTTTGGGACAGGACATACCCTGTCTCGGCTGCAAGGTCTTGGGATACGTTAGAGTGAATTGTCGAGGATCCGAATTGCCAAATATCCAGACTGCCGATGAGGACTTAGGATACATCCAAGGGAGGGAAGGCGTATACGTCCTTGAAGGGTAGTATGTGTCTAACCGACATGGTCTTAAGATACCTTTGAGGGACGAGACTTACCTCGTCTATGCGACAAGGTCTTGGGATCGTCAGAGTGAAGTGCCGTTGCTTCGGACTGCTGTTGAGGTTTTAGGATACCTCCGAGGGAAGGAAGGCGTATATATCCCTGAGGGGCTATACGTGTCTAACCGGCATGGTCATAAGATACCTCAGAGGGATAGGACTTACACCGTCTCTGCAAGAAGGTCTTGGGGACCGTCGGAGTGAACTACCCTAAATCCGGACGGCCGGGGATGTACGTGTCTAACCGACATGGTCATAAGATACCTCCAAGGGATAGGACTTGCACCGTCTCAGCGAGAAGGTCTTAGGGACCGTCGGAGCGAACCAGCCCGAATTCGGATGGCTGATGATGTCTTAAGATACCTCAAGGGTTAGAGGGCATATTCGACTTCGAGCAGTAGGATGTGTCTAACCGACAAGGTCTTAAGATACTAATCTAGGACAAGACATACCCCGTTTTGGTAGCAAGGTCTTAGGGACCGTTAGAGTGAACTGTCGAGGATTCTAATTGCCAAGGATCTAGAGTTCCGATGAGGACCTAGGATACCTCTTAGGGAAAGAAATGTATACGTCCTCAAGGGGAAATATGTGATTAACTGACATGGTCTTAAGATACCTCCAAGGGACAAGACGTGCCTTGTCTTTGCGGAAAATTCTTGGGGATTGTCGGAGCGAACTACCAAGGTTCTAGACTGCTAATGAGGACTTAGGATACCTCTGAGGGAGGGAAGGCATATACGCCCTCGAGGGAAACACGTGTGTAATCGACTTGGTCTTCAAATACCTTCGAGGGATAGGACTTACGTCGTCTCTACGGCAAGGTCATGGGGATCGTAGAAGTGAAATGGTGTGGATCCGAACTGCCATTGAGGTTTTAGGATACCTCTAAGGGAGGGATGGCAAATACGTTCTTGAGGGTTTGTACATGTCTAACGGACATGGTCATATGATACCTTTGAGGGACTAGCTTTACACCGTCCTTATGGCAAGGACTTGGGAACCGTCAAAGCGAACCACCCCAAATCTGAACGGCCGATAATGTCTTAAGATGCCTCAAAGGGAGATTTAGGGCTTATACGGCCTTGAGGGGCAGTACGTGTCTAACCGATATGGTTTTAAGTTAGCTTCGTGGGATAGGACTCACTCCGTCTCTGTAGCAAGGTCTTCGGGACTGTCAAAGTGAACTGCACCGTATCCGGATGACAGATGAGGTCTTAAGATGCCTCTGAGGGAGGGAGGGCTTATACGGCCTCGAAGGATAGGAATTACACCATCTTTGCAGTAAGGTCTTGGGGACTGTCGAAGTGAACTACATCAAATCTACACGATTGATGAGGTCTTAAGATGCCTTCGAGGGAGGGAGGGCTTATACGGCCTCGAAGGACAGTATGTGTCTAATCGATAACGTCTTAAGATACTTCTCTAGGACAGGACATTCTCCTTCTCAGCAGCAAGCTCTTGTGGACCTACAATCCAGACTACCCATGAGAACTTAGGATACTTTCGTGGGAAGGAAGGTGTATACGTCCTTGAAGGGCAGTACGTGACAAAAAGACTTGGTCTTAAGATACCTCTGAGGGACAAGACTTACCTTGTCTCTAAGGCAAGGTCTTGGGGACCGTCAGAGCAAACTACCGAGGATATGAGCGGTTGATGAGGTCTTAAGATACCTCATTGGGAGGGAAGGTTTATACGTCCACGAGGGGTAGTACATGTGTAACCTACTTGGTTTTAAGATACCTCCAAAGGACAGGACTTACACCATCTCTACGACGAGTTCTTGATAATCGTCGGATTGAACCGCCATGGATCTGAACACCCGCTGAGGTCTTAGGACACCTTTGAGGGAGGGAAGGTGCATACGTCCTCGAGGGGACCGTCAGAGCAAACTACATACGATACGGGCGGTTCAAGAATAAGGAGACCTAAAGGAAGCCACATTCTCAAAACTATTATGTATAGCGGCATCTGAAAAATTTAAAGGAAAAATGGGTGAGTTCAACAACTCAGTAAGTAGCCACAACACCAAGATGCTAAAAAAAAACATGCTCAGCAGATTTTATGACATAATCTCAGTTATGCTCAAATAATAAAATAATTGACAATTAATGCAAGAATAGTAAGTAAGTTATGAGATGTGCAAACACTTCCTTTTTACTTTTCTTTCAAAACTACTGTTTTACTCTTTTGACCCGACACCACAAATTTACCGTGAGCGACGCACGTTGGCTTGTCCCGAAGGACCTATATGCTCATCCCTCTCGTAACCGTCTTTCGGTGTGCTTGCCATGCTACCCAATGCGGTACCGATTGTCACTATAATTGTGTCTCGGGTTAAACATTCATAAGTATGAATGCACATATAACATTTTATATGATTTGTAAGCTCATCTGTAACTGTATGCTATGCCATGAACTTTGATTGAATAAATGTATGTGCAACATTGTTTTGTGTGTATATAAATTTATATGTAGCATTATTGGGGATTGGAAATTGGATATCATAAGGATTTTTGGATATGATTTTATATGCTTACACATGGGGTCCGTACACACACACACACACACACACACACACACACATATGGGTATTTTATTTAAAATTTAGACTAAATAAAATAAAGGACGACTCGACTCAACCCAACATCAAATCCAAGTAAAGGGACACAACACCAAAAACCACAACAAATGTTGGGGATTTTATGAAGAATCCACTTACATGATTTTTAATTTCACTTCCTTTTATATTTTAATGCAAAGTTTTATTCAATCATATACCATGGTGTAAGAATTTTATGTATAACCATGACAATGATTATAAATGAAAAGAGCTCTCAAAGTTCGTGGCATAGCATACAGTTACAGATGAGCTTACAGATCATATGAAATGTTATAAATGTTTAACCCGAGACGGTTACGAGAGGGTGTGTGCTACCGGCCAGGTGGCCTTCACCTAAGGAAGTTCCCAACCTGGTAGCTCTCCCTTGTGATGACAGGATGAGCATAAGGACCTATTGTGATGTCGGGTCAAACAGTAGTTTTGAAAGAAATGTAAAAAGGAAGTGTTTGCATCTCATAACTTACTTACTATTCTTGCATTAATTGTCAATTATTTTATTATTTGAGCATAACTGAGATTATGTCATGAAATCTACTTGGCATGTATTTTTTTAGCATTGTGGTACTTACTGAGTTGTCGAACTCACCCCTTTTCCCTTTAAATTTTTCAGATGCCGCTATACATAGTAGTTTTGAGAATGAGGCTTCCTGTAGGTGTCCGATCAAATGGCCTTATGCCTAGGACACATGGACCTATTGCTTTGCGGAGCCGTAGGAATTTTAGGGCCTGGGAGTCCAATAGGTTGCAAGGATCAAGCCATCGCTGTGCAAACTTTTGATTTTTTGTAGACTGCACAATTTTTGTTATTTTGTATATAGGAGGACATTTGACGCATGGGAATGCTATAACCTCCCTATTGTTGTCACTTTAGGTTATGCCTCCTAGCAGGGCTTATAATATTATTTTTGGATTCCCAGCTCATATGTATACAAAATCTTATAAATGTTCATATTAAAACACTCATTTTATATAACTTTTGCTCTTCCTATCTTTCCTTGGTTTAGTATTATGATATCTAATAATTATATTCCTTAATTGTTGCGATTTCCTTTTAAGTTCGCGTTTCCCCTATTCACCTTAATCGGGGGCGTGAGAAGTGTGGTATCAGAGCCAAGTCAACTATAAGTTTGACTTGCCTTTTTTTAAAAAAACCTAGGAAATAATGTGAAAACCCAGGCTTAAGTTAGATTGTATCACTACGCTTATGATTTAAATTTTTTTTGCAAGTAGTTAAATAGGAAACTCTAATTTTTGGCACGTTACGCTTCGAGTTACTCCACATTCCTCCATTCGATGGGAAACGAGATCCTATGGAGTGTAAAAATTGGCTGACCGACGTGGAAGAAATTTTGCTACTTGCAGGTTGCACGGAAGAGCAAAAAGTACAATACACTGCTTATGGACTGTCAGGTGAAGCCAGGCACTGGTGGACTGGCAAGAAGGTATTACTGATTCAAGAACTAGGCAGGGAGGAAGCAATCTCTTGGCTGCGATTTCAAAAAGAATTTCTCCAGCAATATTTTCCCAAAATACTCAAAGACGCGAAGGCTCGAGAATTCATGAACCTCACCGAGGGAAATATGACAGTTGCCCAATATGTTGGCCGCTTCAATGAATTGGCTCGCTTTGCTCCCTACTTGGTGGCGAATGAACAAAATCGAGTAAGGAAGTTTGAACAGGGTCTCAACCCACGAATCCATGAACGTGTTGTATGCTTTGAAATTCGAGATTTTGTGGAATTAGTCAACAAGGCCTCCCTAGCTGAGGAGAGTGTGAAGAGAAATGCTTTGGCAATGGCAGTAATACGAAAGAGAGCTGCACCCCCACCAAATCGAAAACCAAGCTGGATGGAAACAAAGATCGAATGGAAATAATCAGGGAGTCAAACCCATGGGGAATGGACCAAGTTCAGCCATCGGCGCGCCCTGTCCAAAATGTCAACGCCCTCACTACGGACTGTGTCGTACGGGGACTAACATGTGCTACCGATGCGGTGAAGCCGGTCACTTTACACGGGATTGCCCAAAGGCAAAAGGAGGTGCTGCATCACTACAGGCAGGGAATAATCGCAGACCACCCACTCAAGCCAATGTTTATGCCCTCACACCTGGTGAAGCAGAAACGGAGAATGGAGTAGTCATAGGTATTCTACCTCTCTTTATTGGCAAGGTTGTGGTTTTATTCGATTCTGGAGCTACTCATTCTTTTATATTAGCTAAGTATGCTAGAAGATTTTGTATTAATGTAGAACCAATGGAAATAGGAGTACTAGTATCCACCCTGATAGGCAAATCAGTGTTATGTAGGAAAATAGTCTTGGGTTGCCCAATTCTTATTGAGGGAAGAACCCTCACGGCTAATTTGATAGTATTTGATATGGAAGGATTCAATATTATCCTCGAAATGGATTAGTTATCAAACAATCATGCTATCATTGATTGCCACAACAAAGAGATAATTTTCAGATTACCAGCTGACTCTGAATTCAAATTTGTGGGAACCAAGGTGGACGCTACTCCACAACTAATCTTAGTGACACAGGCCAAACAATTATTACTAGAGGGATGTCAAGTCTACCTGGCATACGTAAAGGAGTCGCCTCATGAAGAGAAAAGAATGGAGGAGATACCCGTGGTGCAAGAATTTCTTGATGTCTTTCTAGAAGACTTTCTAGGACTCTCTCCTGATAGAGAGATAGAATTTTGAATTGATTTAATTCTAGGAGTTGCTCCAATATCCAAGGCACCCTACAGGATGGAACCAGCATAATTAAAAGAATTGAAGATCCAGTTACAAGAATTGTTAGACAAAGGATTCATTTGCCCTAGCGTATCGCCATGAGCGCCTGTGGTCTTTGTGAAAAAGAAAGATGGTACTTTCCGGATGTGTATTGACTACCGGGAACTTAACAAAATCACCATCAAAAATAGATATTCACTACCTTTCATAGACGATTTGTTCGACCAGCTGAAGGGTGCTCTGATTTTCTCAAAGATCGACCTTCGTTCGGGGGTATCACCAGTTGAGGATAAGGAGGGAAGATATTTCTAAGACGGCTTTCCGCACCCGATATGGCCATTATGAGTATTTGGTAATGCCATTTGGGTTAGCTAACACCCCAGCAGTATTCATGGACCTGATAAATCAGATATTCCATGATTTCTTAGATCAATTCACAGTAGTGTTTATGGACGATATCCTAATCTACTCCAAAAGCTTGAAAGAACATGAAGACCATTTGAGGTGTGTCTTGCAAAGGCTTAGGGAAAAACAGTTGTACGCAAAGTTCTCTCAAAGTGCGAGTTTTGGTTGGATAGAGTCACTTGAGCATGTAGTATCAAAAGACGGCATCTCAGTAGACCCCAAGAAGGTTGAAGCTGTAGTAAATTGGGAGAGACCCACCAATGTACATGAAATCAGAAGTTTCTTGGGTCTGGCTGGCTATTATCGATGTTTTGTGGAAGGTTTTTCAAAGTTGTCAGGACCACTGACTACTTTGACAAGAAAGAATGCTCATTTCTTGTGGACTGATGAATGTAAGCAAAGTTTTCAAGAACTAAAACGGCGGTTGGTAACCGCTCCAATTTTAACGCTTCCCTCAGAATCTTGTGGATTTGTTATATATAGCGATGCTTCCAAAAAAGGGCTTGGCTGCGTCCTCATGCAAAATGACAGAGTAGTAGCATATGCCTCTCGACAACTTAAAAGTTATGACATGAATTATCCCACCCATGATTTAGAACTTACTGAAGTAGTTTTTGCATTAAAAATTTGGAGACATTATCTTTATGGGGTGAAGTGCGAAATTTATACAAACCACAAAAGCCTTACATACTTATTCACGCAGAAGGAACTGAATTTAAGGCAGAGGCGATGGCTAGAGCTAATAATGGACTACGACTGTAGAATTAATTACCACCCCGAGAAAGCCAACATGGTCGCAGATGCCCTAAGCAGAAAATCAAGAAGTGAGATAGCATGTTTAAAAGCCTTGCCCCACAATCTAAAGACGGACATTGAGAGGCTCGATATGGAGATCGTGATAGGAGAGGTGCAAGCGTTAATGGCGAAACTCGAGATTAAATCCACACTACTGGAGGATATCCGTGTGGCCCAAGAAAAAGATGAAGAGATCATTCGAATTAAGGAGAGAGCCACCAATGGTTGGGTCTTGGGTTTTGGTACCACATCAGATGGTTTGTTCAGATACTAGAACAGAGTTTGTGTACATAATAATGAGGAGATAAAGAGGCTGATATTGGAGGAAGCAGACGTCTCACCATATACAGTACACCCAAGAGGCACTAAAATGTATCGGGATCTTAAGGACCGTTTTTGGTGGAATGGAATGAAGCAGGACGTTGCTAAATTTGTAGGGCGATTCGACATGTCAACAAATCAAAGCGGAACATCAAAGACCTGCAGGACCATTGCAACCTTTAGAAATACCGGTGTGGAAATGGACTTTTTAGTGGGGTTACCACGAACTCCAGCAGGGTATGATGCAATATGGGTTATTGTGCATAGGTTGACTAAAGCTGCTCACTTTATTCCAATAAAGGTGAAATACTCACTAGAGAAGTTGACAGAATTGTATTTACAGGAGATTGTTCGATTACATGGGGTACCTGAATCAATATTGTCGGATAGAGATCCTTGTTTCACGTCAAGATTTTGGAAGAGTCTACAAGAAGCAATGGGGACTAAGTTACGATTTAGCATTGCATACCATCCTCAGACTGACGGACAGTCAGAGAGGACCATTCAAACATTGGAGGACATGTTATGAGCCTGTGTACTAGATTTCAGTGGTAGCTGGGCACGCTATCTTCCTTTGGTGGAATTCGCTTACAATAACAGCCATCAAGCAAGCATTGGAATGGCTCCATATGAAGCATTGTACGGACGGAAGTGTCGATCCTCACTTTATTGGGACAAGCTTGGTGAACGAAGGATTTTAGGGCCAGATATTGTGCAGGATACCATAGATAAAGTTGCTTTAATTCGACAAAGATTGTCAGCAGCTCAGGACCGACAGAAAAGCTATGTAAATATTCGTCGAAGAAGCTTGGAATTTGCAGAAGGCGACAAAGTGTTTCTTAGAGTGGCACCAATGAAGGGAGTCACTAGATTTGGCAAGAAAGGGAAGTTGAACCCTCGCTTCATCGGACCGTTTGAAATTCTAGAGAAAGTAGGCCCTGTGGACTTGCAAATATACATAATGTTTTTCATGTCTCTATGCTGAGAAAATACATCCCTGACCCTTCCCTCGTAATTCAATATGAAACTTTGCAGTTACAAGGAGATTTGGCATATGAAGAGGTTTCGATAAAATTATTAGATTGCAAGGTCCAAGAGCTACGTACGAAAAGCGTTCCACTAGAGAAGGTTTTGTGGAGAAATCATGAAATCAAAGAAGCATCGTGGGAATTAGAAGATGAGATACGCAAGAAATACCCTTTTTTGTTTGCTAAAAACTATTAGAATATAAGGTATGCGCTAGTAGATAGATTTATGTATATGACTACTATTGCAATATGGTGCATTTATATAGACTAAACAAATTCCGATGACGAAATTTTTATAAGGGGGGGGAGGATGTGACATCCTGTAGATTTTTTTTTTTTTTTTTTTTTTTTTTTTTTTTAAAAAAAAAATTTAAAATAGAATTATAAAGCATCTTGGTATATATTAAAAGTTTTTATAAATGCTATTAATAGTATATGTATATATATATATATATATATAGACACGTGGGAGTATTTAGTTACACATATAAATCTATATGAATATACAAGAGGATCCACTAAAATAGGACTTGAGAGTTTTTAGCCAATTAAAGTCTCCTAGAATCTAAGAGGAAATTGTTTATTACAAACTCAACGTAGGCTTTTTTTTAAAAAAAAAAAAAAAAAAGAAAAAAAAAGAAAGAGAGAGAGAGCTTTTATTAATTAAAGCCTTTTTGCCTTCTTGGTTTCCATGAAAAGAACAAAACAGCGTGTCTTTATCCCTTCTATGCATTGACAATTGTATTTCATGCATAAGCCAATCAGGTATCTTAAAGCCACGTACTGGACATTTGTCCTTCTGCATGGATTTCCCCATATCCCTCTTGATACTTGTCTTTTAGCTTGAAATTTTTTATTATATCTCCCTCTCTCAATTCTCCTTGGTTATTGTATAAATACCCCCAAAAGCTTCAATTATTCCTCACGCCCACATAGTAGAGAAACACAAGCAGAAGGTTTATTTCAAGTTTTGCTTGCAATCTCACTCTTAGCACGGCAGCGGTGAGGAACTGTTGCCTTCTTTCTCTGTTATCATTTTGTTTTCTTGGAAAGAGATTGAGGATATGTTATTATTTGCTTCTTATGGGTATTTGTTTTAGGATTCTTATATGGGTAGTTGTTTAGGAATTTGTAAAAAAAAAAAAAAAAAGATTAAATGACTCTAATTGTTGAAACGTTAGTTTTGTAGATTTTATAAAGATTATATATATGCAATATTTTGTTTAGACAGATTTTTTATATATGTTCACATAAGTCAGTGTATATATGTATAGTGTTTTTGTGATTAGATTTTATACATCTAGTAATAATAATAATAAATTTTTAAATGTGTAAGACTTGTAGGATAATTGAATAGCACCCCACACATGTATATATAGTCACGTTAGGTTTTTGTGTGTATATAAATATATGTGCAGCATTGTTTTGTGTGTATATATAAACATATGTGCAACATTGTTTTTGTGTGTATATAAATTTATATGCAACATTATTGGGGATTGGAAATTGGATATCATAACGACTATATATATATATATATATATATATATATATGCAATATTTTTGGATATGATTTTATATGCTTACACATGGGGTCTGTACACACACACACACACACACATTTAGACTAAAAATTTAATATACTCCTCTAAGTTCACCTTTGCAATTTATTTAGGTTAAAAGACGACTCGAGTCAACCTAACATCAAATCCAAGTAAGGAGACACAACACCAAAAACCCCAACAAAATTTTTTTATAAATGTTTTGGAAAAATGTTGGGAATTTTATAAAGAATCCACTTACATGATTTTTAATTGCACTTCCTTTTATATTTTAATGCAAAGTTTTATTCAATCATATGCCATGGTGTAAGAATTTTATGTGTTACAAGTATCTCATTTTTATGAGTTATGCATGACAATGATTATAAATGAAAAGAGCTCTCAAAGTTCATGGCATAGCATACAGTTATAGATGAGCTTACAAATCATAGGAAATGTTATATGTGCATTCATGCTTATTAATGTTTAACCCGAGACACGATTATAGTGACGATCGGTACCGCATAGGGTAGCATGGCAAGCACACCGAAAGACAGTTACGAGAGGGTGTGTGCTACCGGCCAGGTGGCCTTCACCTAGGGAAGTTCCCAACCTGATAGCTTTCCCCTGTGACGACAGGATGAGCATATAGGTCCTTTAGGAAAAGCCAACGTGCGCCGCTCAAGGTAAATTTGTGGTGTCGGGTCAAAAGGATAAAACAGTAGTTTTGAAAGAAAAGTAAAAATGAAGTGTTTGCACATCTCATAACTTACTTACTATTCTTGCATTAATTGTCAATTATTTTATTATTTCAGCATAACTGAGTTCATGTCATAAAATCTACTTAGCATGTTTTTTTTTAGCATCTTGGTGCTGTGGCTACTTACTGAGTTGTCAAACTCACCCCTTTTCTCTTTAAATTTTTCAGATGTCGCTATACATAATAGTTTTGAGAATGGGGCTTCCCGTAGGTGTCCTTATTCTTGAGGACCCGATCATATGGCCTTATGCCTGGGACACATGGACCTACTGCTTTGTGGAGTTGTAGGAGTTTCAGAGCATGGGAGTCCAATAGGTTGCAAGGATCAAGCCATCGCTGTGCAGACTTTTGGTTTTTTGTAGACTGCACAATTTTTGTTATTTTGTATATTGGAGGACGTTTGACGCATGGGAAGGCTATAACCTCCCTATAGTTGTCACTTTTGGTTATGCCTCCTAGTAGGGCTTGTAATATTGTTTTTGGATTCCCAACTCATATGTATACAAGATCTTATAAATGTTCATATTAAAACACTCATTTTATATAACTTTTGCCTTCCTATCTTTCCTTGGTTTAATATTATGATATCTAATAATTATATTCCTTAATTGTTGTGATTGCCTTTTAAGTTCGCGTTTCCCCTATTCACCTTAATCGGGGGCGTGACAGTTGATAGGGTCTTAAGATACCTCATTGGGAGGGAAGGTTTATACGTCCTCCAGGGGTAATACGTATGTAACCAACTTGGTCGTAAGATACCTCCAAGTGACATGACTTACATTGTCTTTATGACGAGTTATTGAGAATCGTCGGATTGAACTGTCTTGGATCCGAACTCCCGTGGAGGTCTTAGGATACCTTTGAGGTGAAGGCGTATACATCCTCAATGGGTTGTATAGGATACCTCAGATGGACAAGACTTACACCGTCTCCGCAACAAGGTCTTGGGGACCATATGAGCAAACCACGCTGAATTCGGACGGCCATGGTGTCTTAAGATGCTTTTGAGGGAGGGAGGGCTCATACTGCCTTGAGGGGTAGTATGTGTCTAACCAACAAGGTCTTGAGATATTTCTCTAGGATAGGACAACCTTGTCTCGGCGACAAGGACTTGGGGACCGTTAGAGTGAACTGCCGAGGATTTGGATTGCTGAGGATTTGGACTGTCGAAGAAGACTTAGGATACCTTTATGGGAGGAAAGGCGTATACTTCCTTAAGGGGGTAGTACATGTCTAATCGACATGGTCCTAAGTTACCTCCAAGGGATGAGACTTACCTCGTTTCTAGGCAAGGGTGTGGGGACTATCGTAGTGAGCTATTGTGGATCCGGACTGCTGTCGAGGTCCTAGGATACCTTTAAGGGTGGGAATGCGTATAAGATACATCTGAGGGATTGGAGTTATGCCGTCTTTGCAACAGAGTCTTGGGGTCTGTCAGAGGGAACCACCTCGTATTTGGACTACTAATAACGTCTTAAGATGTCGTCGAGGGAGGGACAACTTATACATCCTCAAAGGGCGGTACATGTCTAATCGAGGTCTTAAGACACTTCTCTAGAAAGGACATACCTTATCTTCACATAAAGGTCATAGGGACCGTTATAGCGAACTGCTGAGGATTCGGATTTTCAAAGATCTGAATTGCCGATAAGGACTTAGGATACCTCCGAAGGTGGGAAGGCTTATATGTGCTCGAAGGGCAAGACTCACCTCGTCTCTACGACAAGGTCTTGAGGACCGTTACAGCGAACTATTGACGTTCCGAACTAGTAAGGTCTTAAGTTACCTCCATTGGAGGGAAGGCTTATATATCCTCAAGGGGTAGTACATCTCTAATCGACTTGGTCTTAATATGCCTCCAAGGTTTAGGACTTGCACTGTCTCTATAAAAAAGCCGCGGGGACCATCAAAGCGAACTACCAAGGATTTGGAATATCGATGAGATCTTTAGATGGCTTCGAGGGAGGGAATGCTTGCACGGCTTCAAGGGGTAGAACGTGTCTAACCGACAAGGTCTTAAGATACCTCCAAGGGACGAGACATACAACGTCTCTGTGGCAAGGTCTTGGGGACCGTCGAAGCGAACTATCGCAAATCCGGACTCCTGATGCTTAAGATGCCCCCGAGGGAAGGATGGCTTAGACGGCCTTCAAGGGGCTATACGTGTCTAACTGGTAGTGTCTCAAGATACCTCCGAGGTACAAGACATACCATGTCTCGGCTTAAGGATAGTCAGAGTGACCTGCCATGGATTCGACCTGCCATTAGGGTCTGAGGATACCTCAAAGGGAGGGAAGGTGTATACATCCTCGAGGGGCAGTACATGTCTAACTGACATCGTCTTAAGATGCCTCCGAGGGATAGAACTTACCTCATCTCTACGGCAAGGTCTTGGGGACTGTCGAAACGAACTACTGAGGATCTGGATTGTTGATGAGGACTTAGGATACCTCCGAGTACGGATGACAATTTAATCCTCAACCCACGAACTTGACACAAACACGACATGTAGTTTTATGGTTAGAGTTTAATTTAAATGGGTTCCGATGTTTATGAACCGTTTAATAAATGTGTCGTGTTCAGGTTTGACATAAACGATTTCATGGGTTGACTCATTTATACAATTTATTTATGTTCTTTAAATTTTATTTTTATTTTTGTAAGGACATTTTAAGTTTAACATAGTTTAAGGTTGACAATTTAACTCGCGACCCGTAAACCTGACATGAAGTCGACACCTTGTTTTAGGGTTAGGGTTTAGGTTAAACGGGTCTGTTTAATAAACATGTCATGTTCGGGTTAGCAGGTTAATCAGGTTGACATGAACCCGACATGTGAACACATTGTGCTAGCCTGACCTTTTAGGGAGGGAAGGCGTACACGCCCTCGAGGGAAAGTACATGTATAGTTGACTTGGTCTTCAAATACGTCTGAGGGACAAGACTTACGTCATCTCTGTGACAAGGTCTTGGGGACTGTCAAAGAGAACTGCCGCGGATCCGGACTACCATTGAGGTCTTAGGATACCTTTGAGGGAAGGAAGTTGTATACATTCTTGAGGGGCTATACGTTTCTAACCGACATGGTCATATGTTACCTTCGAGGGACAAGCCTTGCACCATCTCTGTGGTAAGGTCTTGGGAACCGTCAGAGCGAGCCACCACGAATCAGGACGGCCGATGATGTCTTAAGATGTCTCTGAGGGAGGGGGGACTTATATACCTCTGGATGGTTGATGATGTCTTAAGATACCTTCGCGGGAGGTCTCAAGGGGCAGTACATGTCTAGCCAACATGGTCTTAAGATACATCTCTGGGATAGGACATACCCGATCTGGATAGCAAGGTCTTGGAGACTATTAGAGTGAATTGCTGAGGAGCCGGACTGCCGATGAAGACTTTGGATACCTTATGGGATAGGACTTTGGATACCTGCTGATGAAGATGCCTCCGAGGGACAAGACTTACCTCGTCTCTGCGGTAAGCTTTTGGGGACTGTCAGAGCAAACTATAGAGAATCTAGACTATCGATGAGGTCTTAAGATACCTCTGTGTAAAGGAAGGCATATAGATCCTCGAGAGGTAGTATGTGTGTAACGGACTTGGTCTTAAGATCCCTTTGAGGGGTAAGACTTACATCCTCTCTGTGGCAAGTTCTTTGGGACCGTTGGAGTGAACTGTCGTGGATCTAGACTACGTTGAGGTCTTAGGATACTTACGAGGGAGGCAAGGCGTATACATCCTCGAGGGGCAGTACCAGTCTAATAGACATGGTCTTAAGTTACCTTCAAGGGACAGGGCTTACACAGTCTCTACGACGAGGTCTTGGGGACTATCGGAGCGAACCACACCAAATTCGGACGACTGATGAGGTCTTAAGATGCCTCTGAGGGAGGGAGGGAGGGCTAATATGGCCTCGAGAGGCAGTGTGTGTCTAACTGACAAAGTCTTAAGATACTTCTCTAGGACAGGACATACCCCGTCTCGGAGGCAAGCTCTTGGGGTCTTACAGAGTGAACTACTGATGATTCGGATTGCCAATGAGGACTTAGGATACCTCCGTGGGAGGGAAGGCATATACATCCTTGATTTAAAGGACTTGGTCTTAAGATACCTCTGAGGGACAAAACTTAGCTCATCTTTGCGGCTTGGGGACCGTTAGAGCGAACTATCAAGGATACGAATTACTTATGAAATCTTAAGATTAGTCATTGGGAGGGAAGACGTATATGTCCTCGAGAGGCTGTATTTACACCATCTCTGTGGCAAGGTCTTGGGGACCACCTCGAATCCGGACGGTCGATGGCGTCTTAAGATGCTTTCGAAGGAGAGAGGGCTTATACGTCCTCTTGGGGCAGTACATGTCTAATCGACGAGGACTTATGATACTTCTCTGGTCTTGTCTTGGCAGCAAGGTCTTGGGGAGCATTAGAGTAAACTGCCGAGGATTTGGATTGCTGATGAGGACTTAGGATACCTCCTAGGGAGGGAAGGCATATACGTCCTCGAAGGGTGGCACATGTCTAACCAACATGGTCTTAAGATACATTCGGGGGACAAGACTTACCTTGTCTTTATAGCAAAGTCTTGGGGATTGTCAGAGTAAGCTGCCATGGATCCAAACTGTCGTTGAGGTCTTAGGATACCTCAGAGGGAGAGAAGGCATATGTGTCCTCAACGGGTACTACGCATCTAACCGACATGGTCTTATAATACCTTCGAAGGATAGGTATTGTAAGATGTTGTCTCTCGGAGCGTCAGAGCGAACCATTTCCTATCTAGACGGCCGATAACGTCTTAAGATGTCATCGAGGGAGGGAGCGCTTGTACGGCCTCGAGAAGGTCTTAAGATACTTCTCTGGAAAGGACATACCCCGTTTTGGCGTCAAGGTCATAGGGACCATCATAGCGAACTGCCGAAGATCTGAATTGCTGAGGATTTGAACTATCGATAAGGACTTAGGATAACTCCGAGGGAGGGAAGGCGTATACATCCTCGAGGGGCAGTACTTGGCTAATCGACGTGGTCTTAAGATACTACTAAGGATAACTACTAATAAGGTTTTAAGATACCTCTGTTGGAGGGAAGGCTTATATGTCTTCCAGGGGCAGTATGTCTGTAACTGACTTGGTCTTAATATGCCTTCGAGGGACAGGACTTGCATTGGAGTGAACCACAAAGGATTTGGAATACCAATGAGGTCTTAAGATGGCTTCGAGGGAGGGAATGCTTGCATGGCCTCAAGGAGCAGAACATGTCTAACCAACAAGGTCTTAAGATACCTACAAAGGACGGGACATACACCATGTATGCGGCAAAGTCTTGGGACCGTCGGAGGGTGGGAAGGAGGGAGGGCTTATAACACCTCGAGGGGGAGTAGGTGCCAAACCGATGAGGTCTTAAGCTACCTTAGTGGATGAGGAGTACATTGCCTAGGCAATGTTTTGACTACCGATAGGTCTTAAAATACTTCTAACGGAGGGAGGGCTTATAAGACCACAAGATATAATAGGTGCCTAAGTGACAAGGTTTTAGGATGCCTCTGATCGAGAGAACCTAGATGGCCTCAGTGTCAAGGTCTTGAAAACCGTCAAAATGAATTACAAGGGATTGGGACTGTAGAAGAGGTCTTAAGATGCCCCCGAGGGAGGTAGAGCTTTTACCGCCTCGACGGGCAGTATGTGTCTAACCGACAAGGTCTTAAGATACCTGCGAGGGACAGAACTTACATCGTTTCTGCGGCAAGGTCTTAAGACACCTATGAGGGACATGACTTCTACCGCCTTTGAGGCAAGGTCTTGGGGATCGTCGAAGCGAATTACAGAGGATTCAAACTATTGATGTTGTCTTAAGATGCTTCTGAGGGGAGGATGACTTATACGGCCTCGAGGGGCCATACATGTCTAACCAACAAGGTCTTAAGATACCTCTATGAGATAGGACTTACAAATACTTACAAAGTATTTACGAACTATCGAGGATCCAGACTGTTGATGAGGTCCAAAGATGTTTTTGTGGGAAGGGTGGCTTATACTACCCCGAAGGGTCGTACGTGTCTAACCGATAGGCTTTTAAGATACCTCCGAGGGATAGGACTTATAACATATCTGCGAAATGGTCTTGGCGATCGTCAGAGTGAACTACCGGAGATCTGGACTGCTGCTGAGGTCTTAAGATGGCTTCGAGAGAGGGAAGCCTTGCACAGCCATGAGGGGCAATACATGTCTAACTAACAAGTTCTTCACATATCTCCAAGGGACAGTACTTACATCGTCTTTGCAGCAAGGTCTTGGGGACTGTTGGTGCGAACTACCACGAATCTGGATTGCCAATGACGTCTTCAGATGTCTTAGAGGGAGAGAAGGTTTATACAACCTCGAGGGGCAGTACGTGTCTATCCAACATGGTACTAAGATACCTTCAAGGGACAAGACTTACACCATTTCTACGGCAAAGGTCTTGGGGATCGACAAAGTGAAGTATTGCGAATATAGACTACTGATAATGTTTTAAGATGCCTTTGAGGGAGGGAGGGCTTATACGGCCTCGAGGGATAGTACATGTCTAACTGACAAGGTCTTAAGATACTTCTCTCGGACAGGACATACCCAGTTTCGGTGACAAGGTCTTGGGGACCGTCGGAGTGAACTACTCAAGGTCTAGACTGCTGATGAGGACTTAGAATACCCTTGAGGAAGGGAAGGTGTATACGTCCTTGAGGGGTAGTACGTGCCTAGCCGACATGATCTTCAAATACCTCCAAGGGTCAGGACTTACCTCATCTTTGCGGCAAGGTCTTGGGGATTGTTGGAGAGAATTGCTGAGGATCCAGACTGCCAATGAATTCTTAATATACCTCTGATGAAGGGAAGGCTTATACGTTCTCGAAGGCCAACACGTGTGTAACCGACTTGGTCTTAAGATACCTTTGAGGGACATGACTTACATCGTCTCTGTGGCAAGGTCTTGGGATTGTCAGAGTGAACTTCCGAGGATTTGGAATCCCGATGAGGTCTTAAGATGCTTCCGAGGGAGGAGGCTTGTATGGCCTCAATGGGCAGTGGGTGCCTAAACGACAAGGTCTTAGCATGTCTCCGATAGAAAGAATTAAGACCACCTTGGAGGTAAGGTTTGGGGGACTTCAAAGCAAATTACTGAGGATGTGGACTGTCGATGTGGTCTTAAGATGCCTCCGAAGGAGGAAGGGCTTGTCTCGCTTCGACGGGCAGTACGTGTCTAATCGACAAGGTTTATAATACCTTTGAGTTACAAGACTTATATGTCGGAGCGAATTATTGAGGATTCAGTAATGGAACGTCTCTGTGGCATTTTACCCCACCATTAGCTTCAATTGAAAACCACTATTACTGTTAGTGTGATGGTGAGTTTTGGTAATGGGATAGGGGTTTAAGTGAATTTTACTTTAGGGTTTGGTATGGTTCTACAAAAGTAGTGTCGTTTTGATGAGAAAGGACCAAAAGAGAAAAGGGGGCGCAAGGGAGAGAGTTGGGATTTCCTTAGGAACTCTATTACGTGTGGCATTTTTACCTTTCCCATTCTTTTGCTTGTACACTTATGTGAATTTGATATATTCTTGACAACCGATATATTCTTTTTTCTTTGTTTTTATCAATTTATTTAGTTTGATTGGAAAATCTTTATTATTTGGCATCTCATTTATACTAGATTTCGGTAATCTTTTAGATGTTATATATGCCTTGTGGAATATGAGGAAGGAGACAGCTTGCAGATATTGCCTTGTCATCATGAATTTCATAGAACATGTGTTGACAAGTGGCTAACGGAGATCCACAGGTATGAGGTCGTTCCAGTCTTTTAGCATTTTAAGATAGTAGATATATCATGGGAGATAGGACAAAGTTCCATTTTGTTTGCAGCAAAATGAGACATAAATGAGGAAACACTTTCTGGTAGTTCCATTTTTTGTCCGGTCGAGTAATTATTTTGATCCAGTAATTATTTCGAGTCTTTGGTTTCTTTAGCCACTTTGAGTCGTTTTGTTGTGTTACTGGATTCCACTCTCCCTGTTTTGTTTTAACAATGAAATGCATTTGCTTGCAAGATTAGAAGACTTCCCAAACTTATAAAGTGGATTGACAATAAAATCTAAGAAGAGATTCGTGATAAGTTTGAGCTTATATATATATATATGCCCCTATAGAATCATTGAAATTTTTTGATGAAAGATGTCCTGATTATGTACCTTTCACGATTGAATGCATGTCCACTTTCCCAAACCTTACTTGCAGTGTAAACAAGTGTTCTCTTCTAATTGGTCAAAGAATTGGAGAGAGAAAATTGGTTATTTTTTCCAATGATTGCTGTGAATATGTTAAAGCAGCTATTGTTATATCTTAAATTCCTTGCATCTTGCTTTATTTGTGCTAGTTTGTCGGTGTTTCTTAGCATGGTCCCGATTAGATTTGTGTAGTGAAGTTGTAGTAGAGATGGTAAGGTCTAACTTGGACCACCTGATTATCGTTAGCAATTAAATTTATATGTAGTTACATCTAAAATGCAGCCGTACTTGTCTATTAGAAAGGGGATTCCTCAAATTTGCACTCACCATCTATATTAGTATTTTGTCAACAACCTAGATTTAAATACGATTTATAAAAGAAAAATGCTATTTAATAGACTGCAATACGATTGAGATGATATGACGGTGAAAATTAATTATTATTTCTTTTAAAATAAATTTTTTTACAAGTGTTATTCATGGCAATGGCAATTGTATAACACTTTTTTAAATAGCATTCATTACTCATAAAACAATGGTCGCTGATAGCCCAATCCATGATTTAGACTGTAACTATTACACAATATTCAAAAATTCAAATTCAAACTCAAAAAAAAAAAAAAATTGTTTTTTTTTTTGTGTGGTTTTTTTTCCCTTCACATGGTTCAATGTGTCAAGATGAGGTAATGTTTTGTATACATTACCTATATATACAAAATATTAGTATTTTGCACTCACCACCTATATTAGTATTTTGTCAACAACCAGATTTAAATACGATTTATAAAAGAAAAATGTTCTTTACTACACTGCAATACGATTGAGATGATATGGCGGTAAAAATTAATTATTCTTTCTTTTAAAAAAATAATAATTTTTACGAGTGTTATTCATGGCAATGGCAATTGTATAACAATTTTCTAAATAGCATTACTCATAAAACAATGATTGCTGATAACCAAATCCAAGCTTTAAACTAGGGGTATCAAAAATTGCCGGAAAACCGGAACTGGAAAACCAAGAAACCAGGAACCTGGTTCCGATTCCGATTGGGAAAAACCAAAAACCGGGTACTCCGGTTCCGGTACCCGATTATTACCAAGAACCGGGTACCTCTTATATATATATATATATTAAAAAAATTTAGGAACTATTTATATGTTTATATTTATGAACTATTTTTATTGCAATGGGTATTTCTTTTGGTTGGTAGATTATTTAAATACTTGTTTTATTTTTTATTTGTGGGTTTTGAATTGTTGTAGTAATGGGCTATTTCTTGTACATGTTGGTTTGTTTAAATACTTGTTTTTATTGTTTTCTTTATGTAACTAATTTAAAATGATTTTTAGGGCATTTTAAAAAATTGAATTTTTATTTCTAAGGCCCATATAGGCAAACACATTTTTTTTAAAAAATGATTTTTGGGCTTTTTTAGGTTTTTTTTAAAAAAATATATATATATATATATATTTGGAACAATCACAACAAAGCCCAGTTAATTTGGACAAAAAGCCTAATAGAATTTTTTTAAAAAATGGAGCTGTCAATAAATAGGTTATCTAAACCTCTGCACCAAAATAAGCGAAAAATAATTTTAAAAAAGCGGGTTCACCGGGCCGGTTACAAGCAGGCCAGCCGGTAACGGGACCAGTTGCCCAAAACTAAAGGCAGAATTTTGATTCGAATTACAAATTTTAGCAAAAAGCCGAAAAAAAAATGGTGGGGTTGGCTCTAATTTAAAATTATAACTTTACCTGATATTCAAAAAAAAAAAAAAAGTCACTTTTTTTTTTTTTTTTGGGGTCTGGTTTTTTTCCCTTCACATGGTTCGATGTGTCAAGATGAGGTAATGTTTTGTTTACGAGGACATATTTTACTGGCCTGATGTGGAACAAAAGTAATCCACATCAAATAATTTAATGGAATATAAATAGAATAATCGATTTGATAATAGGATAAAAAGCACAAGGAATAATAGGATAAAATTAAAACACACAAGCGATTTGATAATGGTCCAAAAGTACAAAGACTAACGGGGTAATTTTCTTTTAATTATTAAATGAAAAAGGAAATTGTCATTGGGCCAAAGGGGATCTAAACTAAACTGTTAAGCACATAGAAGAAACCAACTCAAGCCATCTCTCTCCCTCCTTTCTTTTAGACTAATTGACAGCCTATAGCAGCCCTCAATTCAAGATGATGGACAGATCAACTCCCTTGATTCACACACTCCATCTTTTCATGCAGCTTCTCTTTTCCAGCATTTAAGCAACAAGAAGTCAACAACTACTACTCTGCACAGCTGAACCTATGACAACATCATATTGTAACATTTTGTGTTTTAGTTTTCTCTTTGTACTGATTCACGTGGTACTCTTTTGTATTTGAATACTGTGTAAACCATCATGTAAAATGGTTCCATGAATCTATCTATAAATATAAAATCATCTTCTATATTTTGGGCAAGAAAACCAAACAGAGCTTCTCTAAAAATATTTCATGGTATTAACGTTAGTATAGCCAACGCTCATCCATGGCAACCTCTTCAGTAAACACTTCCTCTTCCTCCTCTACCTCTGTCACTAATCCTTTCCTTGATCCCTCTTTATCTTATACCTTGCCTAACTCTACTCCATTCTCTGGCATCAAACTTAATGGCCCAAACTACTTGGCATGGGTATCTCAATTCATGCCCATCCTACGAGGTCATGACCTTCTGGGGATAATAGATGGTACTGAACCATGTCCGCCAAAGACACTAATCAACAGTGAAACAAATGAGCAATCCTTGAACCTTGCTTATGTCTTATGTCTAAGCTGGATAATTTGCTCTCTAATACCATCCTTGGTGTCATCTATGTATGGATTGAATACCTCTCACTCAGCTTGGGCTGCCTTGGCAAGCCACTATGTCGATCAATCCAAATCTCAGATTTCTCATCTCAAGAGACAACTCCAAAGCCTGCAACAAGGGAGCGAAAATTGCACTGAATATCTTAACTTGGCCAAGCAATGGGCATACCAACTTGTTGCTGCAATCAAACCAGTAGATGATGATGATCTAATCTCCTTTATCATAAGTGGTCTCAATCATGTCTTCATCTCTTTTATCATTGTCTTTAACTTTGCCATTCGAGATAAGGAAATGAATTTTGCAGACTTTCAGTCTGAGTTATTGAGTCATGAAATCGTATTGGACAACCAGCAACATCAAACTCTTACCCTAGAAACGAGATCCTTTGCTTTTTACACCAACAAATCAGGCAACCAATCTCACTTTCATCCCTCCATTGGAAGACCACCATTTCCTCCCAAGCCTAACACTCCAAGAAACACTGTGACATATGGAAATCCTTACATTCTGCCACTTCCACCTCCCAGTTGTGGAACAAAAGGTCCTTTTGGAACATTTAGAGGTAACCCTTGGTTTCCAAATCATGCAACCAACCATGGTGCCTTTTGGTACCAACTGTTGTAGACCCTTTCCTCAGTTTCTGAATCATATAGCCAACTGTGGTGGACCTTTCTTCCCAAACTCTCAAGGTCCTCGCACTCTCTACCAAATATGTTAAAGAACAAATCATAGTGCCCATGACTACTATCACCAAATGAATTATGCCTATTAGGGAAGGACGCCAACAACACAGCTAGCAGACGTGATGGCTAACACAAGGGCTGAACTTGAGACTCAAAATTGGTTGGCAGAATCAAGTGCAAATGCTCACATCACTGATGATCCAGCCACAATCAACAATCCTCAACCATTTGAAGGAACTGAAATTGTGGGAGTAGGGAATGGCACATGTTTGCATATTCGAGGAACTAGTTCTTCACTTGTTCACTCTAACCCTTATAATTCTTCCTCTAATTTTCTGATTAAAGACATTCTTTATTGCCCTCTTGCTTTAGCTAACTTACTGTCAATTAATAAATTATGTATTGTCAATCACTGCTTCTTTGAACTGACTGGATCCTCTTTCACTGTGAAGGACACCTTGACAGGAACCGTGTTGCTCCAAGGGCCCAGTGAGAATGGTCTACACCCTATTCCGTTCCACCTTTTTGTTTAGTAGAAGTTGAAGAGAGTTGCAGCCTTCCTAGGTGTCAAGACCACTAACATAGTATGGCACCAGAGACTTGAACACCCTTCAATTGTTGTTTTTAGTCGTGTCATGAGTCACCAACATCTTCCTCTTGCTGGTTCTATTGATAAAGCTAGAGTCTGTGAGTCGTGTCAGCTTGGCAAGTCCAAGTAGTTGCCCTTTTTTGAGTCCTCTAAGCAGTCTTCTTCCCCTTTAAAACTTGTTCACTCTGATGTATGGGTTTCTCCAATTTCTTCCTTAACTCGTTGCAGATTTTATGTAATTTTTGTTGAAGACTACAACCATTTTACTTAGCTGGTCCCTATTCTCAGTAAAAGTGAAGTTTATTCATGTTTTATCAAGTTCAAACTCTAGGTAGAAAAGCAATTCAACACTTCTATCAAAAAATTTCGGAGTGATAATGGTGGAGAATACATCTCATATCAATTCAAACAATGTCTAAACCAAAATGGGATGTTTCATAAACTAACATGTCCTCACACCTCTCACCAAAATGACATTATTGAAAGGAAGAATAGACATATAGTTGAAGTTGGCCTCACCTTACTTGCACCGTCTGGCCTATCCCCCAAACATCGGCTTGATTTCTTCTAAACAAGTGTCTATCTTAAAAATCGATTGCCAACTCTAGTTCTACATATTGAATCACCTTACTTCAAACTCTTTGGAAAAGCCCCTAACTACACAACTCTTAGAACATTTGGCTGCCTTTGCTACCCCCTGTTAAGACCATATGCAGCTCACAAACTCTTCTTTCCCAACAAACCTTGTATCTTTCTAAACTATTGTGAAAACCAAAAAGGCTATAAATGCTTTGGCCCTCATTCTTAAAGAATTTACATTTCAAGGCATTTAGTGTTTGATGAATCCAAGTTTCTAGCCAAGAGTATGACCATCTCACCAGGCTCCTACAAGCTCACGGCTTCTCCAGGTACTTCTCTTATCACATTGCCTCCCTCATTGCCTACTAACCAGCCATCAAAACCCTCACAGCAAAATTCTCTACCTCACAACCAACTTCCTACCATACCTAATTCTTCATCTCTGCAGCTACCCTTCACTACTCTATCTTCATCCCCTCACTCCCATCCGCTAAATTACACCAATCTACCCCTGAGCCTGCTCCACACTTCTGAGCCTGCTCCACCTCCCAGCCATATAGTCATCAGGTCTTAATTAGGCAACCTAAAACCTTCCTTGACTTCAAGATGTTCCATGCATCTTGATACCCCATCACTACCTATCTTTGCACCCTCCTCCCCCCTGAACCTTCAACCTACAAACAAGCCTCCACCAAACCTGAATGGTTAGATGCCATGACCAGTGAATACAAGGCCTTTTTATCCAATGGAACTTGGAGCCTCTACCCGTGACCTATCCATCACAATGTTGTGAGAAACAAATGGATTTTAAAGGTGAAACAGAAACCTAATGGCAGTTTGGACAGATACAAAGCTAGACTAGTGGCCAAAGGGTTTGAACAAAAGAGTAGGATTGATTACCATGAAACCTTTAGTCCAGTTATTAGACTAGTTACCATTTGGTTGCTCTTGACCTTAGTAGTACAATTTGATTGGCAACTTGGACAACTTGAAGTGTCTAACACTTTCCTTCATGGTGCGCTAGATGATGAGGTTTACATGGAAAAACCTCAAGGCTTTGCTGATCCTACATTCCCCAACCATGTTTACAAATTACACAAGTCAATTTATGGCTTGAAGCAAGTTCCAAGAGCCTGGTTCATGCGACTCTCAGCTACCTTGTTGGAAATTCGTTTTCTTGAATCTCATGTTGATTAATCCTTGTTCATCTATCATGCAAGATCAATTCATATCTTCTAGTTAATTTATGTGGATGATATAATCATCACTAGAAATCACCCTACCGCCATTGATCTTTTGGTTGGAAACTGAAAACTGATTTTGCTTTAAAAGACCTTGGGGCTCTTAGCTATTTTCTTGGCATCCAAGCAGTGAGGAACTTTGCAGGACTTCACCTCAAAGAATCCAAATACATTCTAGACCTTCTGCATCGAGTGAATATGACTGATTGCAAGCCCTCACCTACTCCATGCATTGCTGGTTCCGAAATGTCCACGTTTGATGGTGGACCCTTCAAGATCCCACTGAATTTAGACATGTAGTGGTATGTCACTCTCACTCAACCTGATTTAGCTTATTCTGTCAACTAACTCTACTAACACATGCATAATCCCACCATAGCTCATTGGACAGCTGCAAAAAGGGTCTTGAGATATCTTAAAGGCTCAACTGATCATGGTCTCTTCTACAACAAAGGATCCATCACCCTCAGTGCATTATGTGATTTTGATTGGGCTGGCAACCCTGATGACTGCCGCTCCACAATAGGTTTCTGCATCTTTCTTGGATCCAATCTAATTTCTTGGTCAACCAAGAAACAACATGTTGTCTCTTGTTCAAGTACTAAAGCATAATATCTATCCATGTCCCTTACCACTACTGACCTATTCTGGATTCGCATGCTTCTTCAAGAGCTACAGATTCCTCTTCCTTTTCCCCTGTTATGGTGTGATAACATGCGAGCCCTTGCCTTAGCCTCCAATCTTGTTTTTCATGCCCGCACGAAACACATCAAAGTGGATGTCCACTTCGTTTGAGAAAAGGTTACCAACAGAGATATGCAAATCCAATACATTCCCACAATTATCAGTTAGTAGACCTCTTCACCAAAGGCCATACTGCTCTTAGTTTATGCCTGCTACATAACAAACTGAGGGTTGTTCTACCACCCATCAAATGGGGGGGGGGTAGAGGTGTTAAGCACATTGAAGAAACCAACTCAAGCCATCTCTCTCCTTCTTTTCTTTCAGGCTAATGACAGCCCACAACCCTTAATTCAAGATGATGGACAAATCAACTCCCTTGATTCACACACTCCATCTCTTCATGCAGTTTCTCCTCTTTCCCCAGCATTTGAGCAACATGTACTACTCTGCATAGCTGAACCTATGACAACATGATATTGTAACATTTTGTGTTTTAGTTTTTTATTTGTACTACATCCACATGGTACTCTTTTGTATATGAATCCTGTGTAGACCATCATGTAAAATGGCTCCATGAGTCTTTCTATAAATATAAAATCTTCTTCTCTATTTTGGGCAAGAAAACCAAACAGAGCATCTCTCAAAATATTTCATAAACAATGAGTTTGTCATATGCGATAATGGTTAGGATTTGAAGAATTCACAAAGTAAAAAAGTAATATAGAAAATCCAGAGAATTCTAATTTGATGTGAATTATAATTTGTTCTCTCAAGGAAATATTAACGAAGGCATGACATATGTGGTTAGCTTTCTACTTATTTTATTTTATTTTTTTTCTGTGGAATCAAAAATTATTTTCATTAACTGAATAAAAAATTTATTATAGAGAAATATTATTTTGTGATACAGAACAAGTAAAAACAACTTTGTGAGAATTTATTTGAATTATATCCGAGAGACAATAAACATCTTTTAGACAAAGAGAGAGATAGAGTTTCATAGGATTTAAAGATAGTTTAATTAATCTACTTGAATTATATATATATGTGTGTGTGTGTGTGTGTGTGTATGTGTGTGTGTGTGTGGTTTTAGTTTTTCTATCTTTTGTCTAATCCCCAGTGGTTCAGAATAAATAGACGCCTATAACAGAGATTATTCACTCACTGAAGAATTATATTTTTCGATTATTTGCTTTTCTTTGATTCTTGTGCTTCCCTGTTGCTGACCTTCAAGCTCTTAGCAATGAGTATTCAAATCGCTTTTAAAATTTTATCACTATTTTTTTTGTCATTTGTGTTATTAGAATGCAGCCATTCGATACAAGAATGGTGCAACTGAACACCACATCCCCGACCATGTCAACACTTCATGATGAAGAATCACAACAAGCATCAATATTCTTTTGTAGTTTTTCAGAAGATGACAAAGCAGATTGCTCTTAATCAAGCTCTTAAAACCCAAAGACAGACACGATGGCTTCGACCCAACTCCCAAAACATTCGTGACAAAGCAGCATGGGTTGATTGCATTCACCTCTTTGGCAATATCATTCATCGCCTCAAGCAAAGCATCAGAAATCATGGTCAACACACTGATGAAGATGTTCAAACTTTGCTAAGCTTTGCCCTAACAAATCTTGACACATGTCGAACAGATTTTGTTAAATCACAACTTATTTATCACAAAAGTTTAAGCATTTATAGAAAATAATGAATTTAATTTTTTAATTTATATTCTGACAGGTTTTACAGAACTCGGGGTTTCAAGCAATATCCTCCCGCTCCTCTCCAATGTCTCCGAGCTAGTTACCAACGCTCTGGCAACCAACAAATACACGCTAAGCTAGCACATTTCCTTCATACTCGTGAAATGCCATTACAACCTTCACATTTTTTAGAAAAGATATAAAAAAACTACTCAAAAAGTGTGAGAAATACAAAATTATAACAAAAAATCATTGAGTAGTGAAACCCTCATAAAAATTGGTCATATATCACTACAAAAATATTAGGGTGTAGTGACGTGGCAACTGTTCATACGAATGGTGCCACGTCACTCTATTGTAACGTGTTGAAAGATAACACATTACCATAATTTATAGTAACGTGGTATTTTTTACACGTTACAATATAGTGACGTGCAAAAATAGCACGTTACCATAATTGTAACGTGGCAAAATAGCACGTTACAATATGGTAACGTGGTAAAATGCCACGTTACCATACAGTAGTAACGTGGCATATGTGCCACGTTACAACCAATAGTAACGTGGCTGCATGTGCCACTTTACAACCAGTAGTAACGTGGTACTTTCTTACCACGTGACTAATGGGTAACATGTTAGCAATTACCACGTTACAATTTTATTGTAACGTGTGATTTTACTAAACGTTACCAAATTGTAACGTGTTACTATCTGACACGTTACAAAATTTCATTTTGTTACGTCCAATTTCACTACGCGCCAGACACGTTACAAACAACACGTTACAATACTTTAGTAACGTGGTAACCCCATATACACGTTACTACTAGTCCGTAACTAAACAAATTAATTTTTGTAGTGTATATGTTTCTCAAAATAACCCTAAATTTTTACTTACAATAAATGAATCACGGATTACAATTTATGGCGTGAAAATTTTTGGTATTAATGCATTTTGATCTTCTTTGCTCAGTTTGATTCAAGAAATCACTCAAAAACTCAAAGAGCAAAGAAAGGCACAATACAGTGACAAGAACAATTTTTTTTATATAAGTTAAAAAAAAAATGTAAAAAGCTTAGAAAACATGGAAATGTTCGAAAACAATGAAAGCAAATTTATACAAATATAAATCCAGTAGATTATAAAAGAAAAAATTAAGAGCCATATACACTTGGCCTTAAAAGAAGACTCAAATGTTGAACAAGATGGGTAGAAAATTCCATAACCTAAAACTCTTCTAAATAGTGACTAACATTTCTTTCATAAAATCTTGATTGATGTAATATACAACATATTAAGCAAATGTACACTTAATCAGCATCAACGCCTGACTCTTTATGAATGAGACATCATAAACAAATAAATGGAGTACGTAGCACGAGTTCCAGCTCACATAATTCCATCCACCAAATTGATAGACAACATTAAAGTGTATGCCATCTAGACATTTTAAAAATATTTTAGACTTTTGATAGCTCTATCTCATTAAAGACTCTCACAATTTCACCCAAAATAAAAAAGAATAGGTTAACAAGAAAAATATATATCATTTTGCTTCATATGAACTAGGAAGATGTTGGATCTAAGGCATCATTCTGACAAAGGGTTTTGGTAATATATATATGAGGTCTCATCCATTTAACATACAATAGTGCAATATTTTATAGATCCAAACCATCCAACTTAAACTACAAAAAACAAAGCTGGATATTCTATATTTAGACTGAATTAGTACTATAGCAAAATGACTAATATCTTTCTCATATTTAAATGAAAAATGGCATTCCAATAATGAACCAAAGAAGTGTGGTCAGCATTTTATGAAAGTAATGCCCAAATTTTGTAACACCCTGCTCCAATTGGTATGATATTGTCCGCTTTGGGCCTCAACCCGCACAGTTTTGTTAATGGGTTTACCTCCCAAAAGGCCTCATACAATTTAGAGAGAGCATGTTATATATAAGCACATTCCATTTCTCACACTTAGGCAATGTATGACATCACAATTACCTTTCTTTGGGCCTGAGCCCACACAATTTTGTTATTTGGTTTACCCGCCAAAAGGCTTCATACCATTTAGAGAGAGTATGCTCTATATAAGCACATCTCCTTTCTCACACCCAGGCAATGTAGAATATCACATATTTATACCTTTTTACTTTGATATTTCTGACACGTGTTCATAGCTCTATATTGTAAATGGACTATGTAAACATGGTTGACATCCTATCAATCTACTGCGAAAATTCGCCAACACATATGTATATACATGTACCTATACATATAATCACATATTTTTACATGTATAAAACATTTGAACTTTTGGCAAACACACAAAAAATATGTACAACTCAAATAAATTCAAAGAAGCTACCTGCAACTTTTCAACCTGAATTCTCGAACAATGCCAAAATGTTTCTTATAGCCAGACTACATGTATTTCTGTAGAGACCAGCCTTCAATACAACGCCATCTACGTTTAGGGACTTCAAATGCCTAACCTGAAACTACCTGCAACTTTTCAACCTGAATTCTCGAACAATGCCAAAATGTTTCTTATAGCCAGACTACATGTATTTCTGTAGAGACCAGCCTTCAATACAACGCCATCTACGTTTAGGGACTTCAAATGCCTAACCT
>NC_081548.1:6272059-6273204 GCF_901000735.1 Corylus avellana | reverse complement strand
ATCATATATCTTGTTAGCACAACTCTTGTGCCAAACCCAACAATCGGCTGTTCGCCCCCAATCGATTTTTGGATAGTTTCTTCAGCCTTGTGAAAGAGTAAACCTTCTCATTCGGATTAGAAATATCACCACAGATTTCCCAGGGAGACTTTTCACCGTACAAATCAAGCTCACCGATGCCATCCCAGGAAAGCTCTTCACCCTTAACCTTCTTCAACAATTAGTCGGTTATGAGCTCATCATCTTATGGCTTAAAGCGAAATCCCACTGGCAACATTGTTTGCGTTGATCGAATTGATTCACTCCTTCACTCTCACCTTTCTTTTCTCGTTGAACAATAAGGAGTTCTCCTGTGCGTAAATTGGAAATAACATCCAAAGACAAACACTTTTATACGAAGCCCTGCACCAACGTACAAGGTTGGCTCTCCGATGTGGGACTAAAACTAACTACTAAGGCTGCACCGACGTAGAGGGCTAGCTCTCTCCGATATGCAACTAAGGCTGGCAGGCGGTGCAAGCCAACCATTGAAATATAGTCGCTATTAAAATTGGATTTAAATTTTAGGAGAAACTTCACTTTAGACCTTTGAACTACCGCGTGTTTTGAGAAGATCCTAAAAAATTCAAAAACTCTCAATTTACACCCCTGAACTTTCAATTTCAATCAATTTACCCCATCTGTTAGTTTTAACCGTTAACTTCTAGTATAAATGCCTAAAAAGACCAAATTACCTTTCGATTTTCGTTTTTTTTTTTTTTTTTTTTTTTTTAACAAAAAAGAAGAAAAAAAAAATGGAAATTAAGGATAAATTTGCAATTTTATAAAAAGTCAAGAGTATAAACGTCATTTTATCACTTTTAACGTTTAAAATCTGATGAAGGGGGTAAATTGATTGACATTGAAAGTTCAAGGGTGTAAATTGAAAGTCTTTTTTTTAAAAAAAAAAATTTAGGGGCTTTTTTAAACGTGCGGTAGTTCATGGGTCTAAAGTGAAGTTTCAGAGCACAAGAGGCGCGCCGCACAGCAGGCCCCCCCCCCTCTCTTCCCTAATTTGTTTCCCCCTCTCTTCCATGATCCTTCTCCCCTCCCTTCCTCCTCTCTTCCTCCTCTCTTCCCCGATCTATCTTTCTTTTTTGTTTGTT
>NC_081548.1:6204047-6271959 GCF_901000735.1 Corylus avellana | reverse complement strand
AGCAACCCCAAGGATTTCTAAAAGCCTTGTAAATTGTTTTGTGTGTGTGTATATATATATATATATATTGTCCTTGAGGGCCCCTGCAAGATGAAATGTTTTCACCCCAGTGAAAAGTTTTCACCCCTACCACGTTTTCGTGTTGAGCTTGCTGGCCTTTGCTTGTGCACTGGCCTATGCATTAAGTCCAGTATCTTGTAGGATTTCTGCATTGCAGACCCTACTAGCCCAGGTTTTCGACATAGCTATCACCTTCTCATCTGTAATTTGCTTTATAGATTTTTATACCATGCATCTTCTATTAATACCATGTTGAAACTTGCTTGCCTGTACTCAAAACTTGCACAGGCCAACCATTTCTCCATTTGTGGACTACAGATAGATGGCAACAGATTGAATCCTCTTGGTTTATGGTTAATTTAATTTTATATAAACGACATACACACATAAAGCCATGGGGGATATATATATATATAAGTTCGGACCCCCTAAAGAAAAAATCTTAGTTCTGCCCCTGCCTCCAAGAGAGGGAGGGCTTATACCGTCTCGGGTGGTAGTTTGTACCTAAACGACAAGGTCTTAAGATACCTTTGAGGGAAGGAGGGCTTCTACTACCTTGAGGGGTTGTACATGCCTAACCGATGAGATCATAAGATGCCTCTGAGGGCAAGGACTTACACCACCTAGGGGGAAAATGTCTTGGAGACCATCAAAGTGAACTACAGATAATCTGGACTATCAATGAGGTCTTAACATGCTTCCCTAGCGCCTCGAGGGATAGTAGGTGCTTAACCAATGAGGTCTTAAGATGCCTCCGATGGAAAGCACTCACACAAACTTGGTAGGAAGGTGTTGGAGACAGGGCGAATAGCCGTGGATTTGGACTGTCGATGAGGTATTAAGGTGTGTCCAAGTGAAGGAGTGCTTATAAAGCCTTGAGAGGCAGCAACTGCCAAACTGAAGAGGTCTTAAACTACCTTATTGGCATAGGAGTTACCTCACGTAGCCGGCAAAGTTTTAGGACCGTGGGGGCAAACTACCGAGTATTTGGACTACCGATGCGGTCTTAAGACGCTTCTAAGGGAGGGCAAGCTTATACAGCATCAAAGGGCAGTTGATGCATAAATGACAAGGTCTTAGGATGCCTCCGATCGAGAGAACCTACACCGTCTCGGTGTCAAGGTCTTGGGGACCGTCAGAGTTGATTACCAAGGATCAGGATTGTATATGAGGTCTCAAGATGCCTCCGAGGGATGGACAGCTTGTACCGACTCGACGGGTAGTACATGTCTAACCAACAAGGTCTTAATTTACCTGTGAGGGACATCACTTACACCGTCTCGGCAACAAGGTCTTAAGATACCTACGAGGCACAAGGTCTTGGGATCATTGGAGCGAACTACCGAGGATCCAGACTATCGATGTGGTGTGAAGATGCTTCTGAAGAAGGGACGACTTATACAACCTCGATGGGCCATACATGTCTAACAAAGAGGGTCTTAAGATACCTTCGAGTTACAGGGCTTACAACATCTTTGCGAGAAGGTCTTGCTGATCGTCGCAACGAACAACTGAGGATCTGGACTGCCGATGAGTTCTTAAGATGCCTCTGAAGGAGAGATGGCTTATTCGTCCTTGAGTGGACCGTACGTGTCTAATCAATAGGGTATTAAGTTATATCCTAGGGAGAGGACTTACAATGTCTCTGCGGCATGGTCTTGGTGACCATCGAAGCGAACTACCGGGGATTCGGACTCTTGTTGAGGTCTTAAGATGGCTTCGATGGAGGGAAGGCTTGTGACCTTAAAGGCAGTACATGTCTAACCGACAAGGACCTAACATACCTCCAAGGGACAGTACTTACATCGTCTCTACGGCAAGATCTTAGGGACCGTCTGTGAATCCGGACTGCCTATGACTATATGACCTCGAGATGAAATCCATGTCTAACTGATAAGGTCTTAGGATACTTCTCTAGGACAGGACATACCCCATTTCGGCGGCAAGGTCTTGAGGACTGTCGGAGTGAACTACTGAGGATTCAGACTGCCGATGAGGTCTTAGGATACCTTCGAGGGAGGAAAGGCTTAAACATCCTCAAGGGGCAGTACATATCTAACCGACATGGTCTTAAGATACGTTCATTGGACAAGATTTACCTCATCTTTGCCGTAAGTCATGGGGACTGTTGGAGCGAACTACCATGGATTCGGACTACCAAGGGAGGGAAGGCTTATACGTCCTCGAGGGGTAGTAGGTGTGTAACCGACCTGGTCTTAAGATACCTTCGAGGGACAGGACTCACATTGTCTCTGTGTCAAGGCCTTGGAGACTGTCGAAGCGATTTGGAATACGATGAGGTCTTAAGATACTTCTGAGGGAGGGTGGCTTATACGGCCTCTAGAGGCAGTAGGTGCGTAAACAACAGGGTCTTAGGATGCCTCTGATAGAGAGAATCTAGACCGCCTTGGCGGCAAGGACTTGGGGACCGTCAAAGCGAATTACAGAGGATTCGGATTGCTGATGAGGTCGTAAGATGGCTCTGAGTGAGGGAGGGCTTGTCTCGGCTCGATGACTTGTATATGTCTAACCGACAAGGTTTAAGATACTCCAAGGGACATGACTTATACCTTCTTTGTGGCAAGGTCTTAGGGCCTGTCAGAGCAAATTATCAAGTAGTCGAATTGCCGATGAGGTGTTAAGATGCCTACGAGGGAGCTAGGGCTTATATCGACTTGAGGGAGAGTAGGTTCTGAGCCAATGAGGTCTTAAGATGCCTTCGGGGTAGAGGACTTACATCGCTATGATGGTAAAGTCTTAGGGACGGTCAAAGCGTATTATCGAGAATTCAAACAAACAATGAGGTTATAAGATGGCTCCAAGGGAGGGAGGCCTTATTCCACCTCAGGTTGTAGTAGGTACCCCTGGCCAGTATGGGTATGGCGGAACCACCCCCCAAACATTGGGGGTTGGTTCGGCCACCCCAAAAGGCCAAATAAAAAAAAAATTAAAAAAAAAAATGTCAAGTTTTGGGGCCATGGTGGTGGCCGGCCATCCCTTAGAGTGAAATGGCCACCCCCATTTTGTGATGGTGAAAAGGTGGGCGATTATTTATCATCCGCTAATCGCTAACCACACTAACTGCAAATCGCTTTTGAAGGTAGTTAAGAAAAATCACTAACCGCTAACCGCTTAGGCGGAGCGATTAGTAGTTTTAGGTTTTTAAAAAATTGTTAACCGCTAACCACTTACATATAAAAATACATGAAACGACATCATTTTGTATTTGTTTTTGTTTTTCTGTTTTTTTTTTGTTTTTTAAAAAAAATCTTCTTTTAAAAAGCAGTTAGCAGTTACTATTTTTAATTAAAAAAAAAGCGGTTGGCAGTTATTAAGCCCTAATAATTGTTAACCGCTTTTGAAAGAAAAAAGAAAAAAGTTAAAAATTAGCGGAGGTGGTTAGCGTATTTTATTAATCGCGGTTATAGTTAGTAGTTTTAGCTAATAACCGTTAATCGCGACAGCCTTTTCACCCTTACCATTTTGTTCAAAGGGATGGCTCAACGGACCGGAATCCCCTCGAATTCCTTAGGAATTCAAGGGCCTCAAATTATGGATCTGGACCGTTGAATTCAACGGTCCAGAACAATCTACTAAAAAAATAATAATAAAATATTATTTTTATTTTTAAAATTAAAATTAATTAATAAAAACTTAAAAAAATTTGAAAATTTTTTTGTGGTGGCCGGCCACCATTGTTAGAGGCTAGGGATGGCTTCAACCACCCCAGGCCGCCGGTCTGGGGTGGCCGAAGCCATCCTTTGACCCTTCGAGGTGGTTTGACCACCCCCAAGGGCTAAAAATAAAATAAAATTAGGTGGTCCTTGCCTACTTGGCCCTTGAGGGTGGCCGAATCACCCCCAAGGGGCCGTTGGAAGTGGTTCGGCCACTCCCAAGGGCCAAAGGCCAACTAATTTTTTTTTTTTTTTTTCGCCTTTGGGGTGTCTCCAAGGCGGCCGAGTCAACCCCCAAGGGAAGCCACCCCAAACTACTGGGGTGGCTCTAGCGTTTAAACAATGGTGGCTGGTCACCACAAAATAATTTACAAATTTTTTTAAGTTTTTTATTAATTTTATTTTAATTTTTTTTAAAATAAAAATAATATTTTATTATTATTATTTTTTGGTAGATTGTTCGGGATCCCGATCCTGGCTCAACACCCCTTCTCCATTTTTTATTTATTTTTTAAAATTTTCTTTATTGTTTTTAATAGTTTAGGATCTCGACAAAAATTGAATATGGCTCCATTAAAACCCTAGCTCGACCCAACTAAGGACGTGTTTGGAAATTGGATCAACCAATCCTTGACATTAGCCTATTAGGGTTTTGGTTAAAAACCTTGAAGGAAAACCAGACACAGAGAGAGATGCAATAGCATTTGACAATGGAAAAGAATCAAATCTCCCAACACAGTAGTTGGAACGGACGATAATGGTGGTGTTAGAGGGAGTAGAAAGAAATGGCTAAATCAACGGCAAAGCTCTTCTTGCTTTCCTCATTCTTCACCACCACCACTACAAGAACTCTCTCTTGCACTTGTAGCATAACCACCGGTGCTTCAAAGAGTAGTAACAAAAAGAGGAAGCAAAAGGAGGCGAAACTGGTGGTGGTGAAGGAGAAGAGAAGGACGCGCTCGGACAAAGCTTTGGGCGACGACGCAGCCCACCTCTACGCCGACACCGGCGCCGCGCACATCCCTGTGATGCTCGGTGAAGTGCTCGACGTCTTCTCTTCGTTTTCTTCTTCTTCTTCGAAGCCCCTCCACTCTTTCGTCGATTGCACCGTCGGAGCCGCCGGACACTCCTCCGCTGTGAGTACCTCTCAATACTCTTCAATTTAAATAATTACTGTGATAATGTTTAGTATTCGATTTTCCGATGAAAGAATACGTGATTATCGTTGATACTTCAACTCTCAATTTGTGCTTCATTTGAGTTCCATTCGGTTAGAGCCTATTATGATTGAGTTTTCTCAAACCCAATAACAGGATTTTGAAATAACACTATGATTTAGCTTCAAATTTTAGAAAGCAGCAATTTTTGCCTAAATTCATTGAATTCTTGTGCCGGTCAGAGTTTCCTTACCGAAAGTTCTGATGCATTGTCATGAATGTTCCTAGGACATGGAGATTCTTGCTTTTAATGTACCTTATGCACGTAGCTTTACTTATTGACTAGCATACTGGAAGAAAAAAAATGCACAAAAGGGCTCTAAGTGAGTTGAGAACTTTCTCCTCCTTCGTGGAGCTCCATATTTTGCTTTTGCTTGTTGGGTTTGGGCTCACCGTCCACCGAGGTCCTTAAGTTATGCTGGGGTATCATCTGATCCAAGTTAGAACATTCTGGTTGAATTGCCTCTTTTTTTATTTTAATATTTGTCGGAGGGGGAATGGTAAATTCGAACTAGTGACCCTTCCCTTTCATGAGGATTGGTCCCCAACAGATTGAGTTAAATTGCCTTTTGGCATGCAAAGATTAGGTTCTCATTTTCTATTCCAACGTTGGTAGGACTAACATAAAGTTGATGCGTGCATTGAACAGAAGTATATTGACCACTTATCAAAAAGAAAAATAAAAGGTTGTTTCATATTAACTGGAATATGTTTTTACTGGTTGGGTCTTATACTTGGTCTTTTCAGCGGCGATTCTTTGTCGGTTTTTTCTTATCTAACAATTTGTATTGTCCAATTTTTAATTGAGTTTCTCCTGCCAAATGCCTTTAATTCTTATTCCATTACTCTTTGTAAACATCAGATAATTCAAGCCCATCCAGAATTGAAATATTATATTGGCATGGATGTTGATCCTGTGGCACATGAGAAAGCTAGAGCTCGAATTGATGGCATCTTGCATGGTGATTCTTCTCACCCAACTTCAGACCTGAAAGCACATACCATTCTGAAGAATTTTAGGTATATAAAATCTGTGCTTAGTGGGGTTGATGAGAAAATCTTAGACACTGGAGTTGATGGCATCTTAATGGATTTGGGAATGTCATCCATGCAGGTTTGTTTTCTTTTGCAATTTTTAGTTTCTTAGCCATACATGACTTTCTTTTTGTGTATATGCCAATCTTCATTACATGTATCACATCGGATTTTTTTTTCCTCTCGTCTTTTTCTTTTATGAAATTTTCTCATATCTTTGGGGCTGGGGCAGTGCTTGATTAATTATGTGGGTTAAAGTTTTATTTTTTCCCCTTCCAGAGCTGTATCTGCTTGCTTTTCTTGTTATTGTATCACTGTTGACTAGTGCTATGATCTTTTACCATTAAATTTAGCAGTTTTGTACTTTGATGTTTGTGTTTCTTGGAAGGCCTGTTCTGTATAAATTGCATAATATTATCCTCGTTTTGAAACGCCTTCTCTTTTGGACAGGTGAACAATCCTGAAAGAGGGTTCAGTGTGACCGGTGATGGACCACTCGATATGCGAATGGATCCCCAGGTAACAGTAAAGCTTTCCAGAGACATTGTTTTTCAGCTAATAGGCCAATTATTGTCAGCAATAGTTCAACTTTGTTTGTTTCGAGCAATTAATTGTGGATGGCTTTTCTTGCTTTGAAGTAAGTTGACATTTCTACAGCACTTTGTTAAAAGAAAAATGAAAACATACCATGTTTTAAGTAGTGTTAGAGGTTGAAAAAGAGTAAAAAGACAACAGAAAGATTTTATGAAAAGATGGATAAGTAATTGAAATCTAGAGGAAATATAAATGGCCCTGTTTCAGCCTTTTTGTTCACAATCCAAAACACAAGCCAGTCAAAAACGATTCCAAAACTCATACAACTTCAAATGTATATTTATAAGTCATTCCAATTCTTGCAACTGCTTTACTAAAGTAGTCCGCTTCGAACTGTCCAATTACTATAAATAATTGTAGCACTATCACTGCCCTTTTCTTATTTGCAAGAGTGGGATTTGATAATGACTACTGTGGTCTATTAATGGGAATTAAAATCTAAGATTATGTGTAGTTTGTTGGTTACCATGTGTAGTAGTAGGAGTATAACAAAATGTGACTATAGTAGTGTTAAGATGGTTGGTTATTTCGCTTTTCAAACAGCCTCATGTGTGATGGAGGGAACAGAGGATTATCCACTTAGGGAGATTTGAAACAAGTTTAAGGAATAATAGTAAAATAAAAGAGAGAAGAAAACATTCTGTGGATCTTGGGATAAAAGTGCAATTATTCTGCTTAACAACATCCTGAAATACAGAGGAGAAAGTAAGAAGCTGACGCAGAAGAAGATAGGACAGGAGATGGGAAAAGGTAGGGGGCTTTGAGGTTTTATGATATTTTAGTGACCCATATGACTACTGATGCTATTTTTGACACAGAAAAACAAATATGGAAAACTACTAGAATTGTCAGAGGCATTCTTGGTCTTTTCTTTCCTTTTTTATTGAAAGGAAATTAGGCTAGAAACTGTCCATACCAAGTGACATGCTCCAATAACCCAAAAATTAGACTACATGGTGCCAGAAAGCATCATGCTAAGACTCCAATTACTTACCACATGCATGCACCTTAATTGTAGATTGAACGCAAAGTTTTAATTTTTATTTTTTTTGGTCTTGAAAATGCTTAGACACGACAATTTGTTGTGACCTCTCTTCCCTCATCAATATATCACGTAGGTTGTAGCTGGATTTGTGGACTTCTGAACCACATTTTGCAATGCTAGAAATCTCATTGACAGTTTTCTGTTTCCCTTTTCAATATACATGTCTTTACCACCCTGCATATTATCTCCTTGTAATTCGATATAACTGTTTGCTGGGGAATGAGTGAATGGCCTTGGCGGTTCCTATGTTTACTTGCTAAAATAGTCATTTTGAATTTGTGTTTGATTTAACTGATTGTAACAGGCTTCTGGCAGGCAAGTTTGAATGCTGAAGACATTCTAAATTCTTGGCCAGATACTGAACTGGGGCGAATCTTGCGGGAATATGGGGAAGAAAGCAATTGGCGCTCTCTTCAGGATAAAATTGTTAAAGCTCGATTACAAGGTGGGTTGCATTCAACTGGCCAACTAGTAGATCTTATTCAGAATGCAACTCCTTGGAGAAGAGGTAGTGCTCTTACCATTCTTCCATTGAGATTTTCTTGTGGCCTTGCCTTATATACCCCTTCTTAATTTATGATACCTTTGCTTGACACGCATATGTGTCTACTGTATACCATTTCCCATATCTCTATCCATAACAAGGGGATTCAACAACTATCTCCATTAACAATAAGAAAAGCATAAAGTTAGTATTTAATTCAATTGCTACAGGAGGGAGGCAAGGTTGGATAAAGACGGCAACCAGAGTGTTTCAAGCTCTGAGGATTGCCGTTAACGATGAACTGAAGACATTGGAGGATTCCCTCTATTCTTGTTTTGATTGCCTTGCACCCGGGGGTAGGCTTGCTGTCATCTCTTTCCACAGCTTGGAGGACAGAATTGTAAAACAAACATTCCTTGATATCATCAACAGCAGTGAGGGTGATGGGGATGAAGAAGAGAGGCATAGAAGTGAATTGAGAAAGATCAGAAATGACAATGATGAAAAAGAAGCTTGGATTAGACAAATGATACAGGGCTGTGGTGGAACAATCCTCACAAAGAGACCAATAACACCATCCGAGGAGGAAGAGAGATTGAACCGCCGGTGTAGGAGTGCTAAGCTCAGGGTGATTCAGAAAGGTTGAAAGATAAATGAGTCTTGATTAGAACCTCCCAGTTCCCCAAGCAGAAATTTTTTTTGTAAATCATGATAAATCTGTATCACTTATGTTCTACTCATTGTTGATTCATCATTATCAAGTTGAAATTTTAGATGTAATAACAAGTGTTGGTTTTGTGGATTGTTATGCCCCATTATTGATTTGAGGATGGAGATCAACCAAGATGATATATTAATTCAATTTGACTGTTAATGCTTTTAGTGGAGCCTCTCTTTGGATACATACACATTGAGAACCCAAAATTGATGAGCATAATAAGTATACAAGAAAACCTTGTATATTTTGAGCACTGCCATTGAACTTGAAAAATGTTTTTGGTTTTTAAAAAGAAAACCTTTTTACGGAAATTAAAAAAGTTTTTTCGGTTAAACTAAAAATATTTTTTGTTGATTATTATTTTTTGTCGTATCAAAAATAAAAATTATTTTACGTCGAAATAAACGGAATATGCTAGGGAGTCAACTTATAAAACTTGAAGGATCTTAGGCACAAGAAACATCTCACTTTTCAAACATTATAGTAAGCTCTAAACTCCGTTGCTCTTAGTTATTCTCATATCCAGCTTTTTGAGTAGTCTGCATTTATTTTCATTGTAATATCATTTTCTTATTTTTACAGAAATATTTATGCCATATTGTATGCTTCTGATTCTCTGTCATATTGTAGACTAAGAATTCTTCGGATCTGTGTAGCCTCATCCCAACTCCACCAAACTAGCGCTACGTGCCTCCACAAGTCGTTTTTTTTTTTTTTGAGATGTTAGGTTTATAAATAATTTTTATAACATGATGTGGCACAATATGATTAAGCTTTTCAAAAGCTGAATTTATCTTATTTCTAATCACGTTATGCTTTATCATGTTGTAATTTTTTTTTTTTTTTTTAATGAAATTTAGTTGTAAACCTAGCATTCCTAATTATTAGAAAAATGCTACACTTATCATTTTTTTTTTCTCTCTAAAAGTTAGTTTTAAGTGGTGTGTCACCATCTCACAAAATATATTATTTTGAAAAATGTATCAGTATCTAATGTCAAAGTAACACATCACTTCAGAATTAACTTTAAAAAAAAAAATGATAAATGTAACATTAATTCTTGTATTATTATTATTATTATTATTATTATTATATAATTTAAAAATTCCAATCCCTAAAGAAATGCAAATTGTGTACCAAAAATCATTCTCTTTTTATTTTTGTGTAGCAAATCATTCGAAACTAATGATTCCTTAAGGCTAAGGCACATGCATTTCCCACCGACTTTGCTTGATATATTCAACAAGGTGCAACGCGTCGTCTTGTAATAGGCCGAAAGCCTTTCATGAGACTGCAGCTACACAATACGTGTTAGGAGATCACACCTTCCCTATGGATCGTCTCCTGCCTCGCAGACGTTTGTCCTGTCTCTTGCTTTTGGCCAAAACAGATTTTATATATCAAGCCAAGAGAGATAACCCAAAAGAGAGAGAGAGAGAGAGAAAAAAAAAAAAAAAAAAAAGAAAAGGAAAAACTGAAAGGGAGAGAGATGGAAGATGTTGTGATAGATCCGATGAATCTCAGTCCAAGAGGAGATGATGATCAGGATAGGCCAAGTACTGGATTCATAAACCATCTTCTCTGCAACTTGGTGTCTGGAGGAGGGAGGGGAGGAGGGAGGGAAGAAGAAGAAGAAAAAGAAGATGATGAAAAGAAGAGAAGCATTAATGTGAGTGAGGTTGAAGATGAAGATAAGGCCAAGGGAGGCGGAGGTGGGCTTATAAGCCATCTCATCTCCAACTTGGTCTCTCCCATAAGTCCAAAAGTAGGGAAAGTGGAAGCTTTTGATGGAAATGGTGGATTGCTCAAACAAGGGAAGACAGAAGATGAGGGTGGTGGTGGAGGAGGTGTCATTGAAAACCTTGTTTCCCGCTTACCTTCACCACTTCAAGGTAAATCCTTTTAGGCATTTTTTTTTTTTTACTCCATTTACAACCTTTTAAAATCTTTATCATATATGATTTGATATTTCAACATTGTTATGGGATTCTGTCAAATATGAAACTTGATAAGGGAGATAACAGCAGTTTGTAGGCTTTGGAAGTGGCTTTAATTTATCTTGGGTTGATTCTTTTGCCTTAATTGATAAATTATTAGTTCATAAGAAATTATGAAGTTAATTATTTAATTAATATTTTGATACTTTGTTAATGTGTGGACTCAAAATCTTATATGTAACCATTAAGATCCAAATAGGGTTATAGAGTTCATGTTCAAATATGATGAATTGAATTATTTAATTAATACTTTAGTAAGAATAATTATAAGTATATATTAGAGAAATTCAATGAATTTTGCACAAAAGATTGACATTGTGATATTATCTTCATGAGCAGATGATGTGGCTCCCACGACCGACGAGGCCTCCATACTAATTCACTCCATCATTCATGACTAAGAAGCATAGTGTCATTGACAATAAGGATTGTTCTTTTAGAGAGACTTGAGAGATTTGCAATTCCATCTATTTTCTTTGTGATTTATTTTGTATGTTAAGAAAACCTTCTGCAGTTTTGAAATATTTTATTTCCTTGTGGTGATTATTTCAAGGATCTATCTAAATGCTTGTCTTAAAATTAATTAGATTCAATGAACCAACAATCTCATCTGGAAGCAGGGGCGGAGCCAGAATTTTTGTTCACATGAACAAATTTTAAAAGACGGAGTTGAAAAATAATTTATTAAAAATACTAAACAATATAATTAACTAACTAAATAAATAATTTTAAAAAATTAATTATTGTTTAAAATATATAAATGTAACATGTAATTTATTTTTTCACGCCTGCCGTCAATTTATTCAGTTTTGTTCAATGGGTTTTTATATTCTAAAATTGTTGCTTGAAATTTAATTATTGTAATCGCATTTGCCTTTGCTACTTAAATGAAAAAAAACGCTAAAGCTTTTAAAAAAATAGATATATAAATATGAAATTATTAGCTCTAGAAATATTTTGTTGTCAATCGTTTATCTTCTTATCCTCTGTTTCTTTCTTAGCCATATCTATTTATTTAATTTTTTTTTTTTGAGTTATCCATTAAGTTGGTAATTTATTTTATTTTATTTTATTTTTTATGCAAGGAAGGTGGTATATAATCCAATGAAAACATTTGAAATTTTCCAATTCTCTTGAGACGAGAAGTCTCTTATGGCAATAGTAAGACTACTGCAAAGGCAAATACAAATATCTAAACATAAAAGTAACATTTGCATGATTTAAACACAATCAAATACAAAGATTAAGTAGCAATTGTATCATCAATGTAAATATTGAAATTCATTTAAATACCGAAATGAAATGAGATAGTACTTAAACACAATCAAATACATTTCATGCATAGAAACATTCCAAGGACCCTTTTGCAAGATAACAACAAACTTTGGGACAACTTCCTAATTCTCTTTCACTTCCCACTTCTCTCTTCTCTTCTTCTTCTTCTTCTTCTTCTTCATTTTTTTTATAATTATTATTTTATAAAGGAATGGTTGGCTAGCATCTCCTATCTCATGCATTTAACTTGAATTTGAATTTGCATTTAGATTTGAATTTGGACTAAACTTGCTAGGTAAGGTAAGTTTTTTCTTTTTATTTTTTTATTCAATATAAGGAAAATGGGTTACAAGGGAGGTTTTTCCCGCTCTTAAAACGTAAAGAACATAAAATGGGAGAATGATTGGAAATGCTTCCAAATACTTGGTTCGAAGTGGCCCATTTAACAATATGGTGTGCACAGAAATTAGCACATCGTGATGACTTCAAGGCAATCTAGCTCGGAAAGAGATGGAGCTGCTAGTTGATGTAAGCAAGAGCTTGGGCATAGGCCCATTCAGTGCCAAGGTGGGGAGAGTTAATGGCAAGAATGGTGACCAGAGAATCACCTTCAAGGATGAGGGGTGAAAGCCAAAATTTGACGCAAGTTGCACTGCTAGGAGAGTAGCTTTGGCCTCACCCTCATTTGCGTCCATGTGGGGGAGCCTTGGGAGCAAGCGGCAAGGATCTCATCATGGTTGTCTCTAAGAATTGCAACAACAACTACGAATCGAGGTTTGATAGCCACATCGAAATTTGCTTGGAGATATCCCCTAGAATGGGGAGACCAATCATCCACCCAGTCCGTCTTTGACTTCCAGGTAGCAATGTGGTGGGAAACTAAGTTGTTGATGAGCTTTAGGACTGATTTGAGATCCGGAGTGGTTCCTTTGTGCACAAGCTTGTTCATGGCCAAACAAATGTTATCCATAGTAACCAAGGCATTAAACTGAAAATTAAATACAGCTCTTCTAGGAATGCCGTGTAGAGAGGTGGGCTTAAGCAGGGCCTTCGTCCAGCTTCCAGTTGGGAGAGAAGCAAAGCTGTCAATGTTGAGAGGCCAGGCAATGTTCATCCATATTTGCAAAGGGGCAAGAGCGGAAGATATGATGTATGCTCTCATATGGACCTCGGCAAATGACACAAGATTTTTGATTGTGAGAAACCTAAGGATAATACTTAAAAATATTAGTTCTCAAAGGGAGAATATTCCATGTGATCTTCCAGAGAAGGTGCTTGAGCCTATGTTGAATTTTGAGGCTCCACAAATCATTCCAATCAGCCAACAAAAGGGGGGAAGGGAATGGAGGAGGGTTGTCTACTTCAAAAGCTGATTCTACAATGAAATTGCCCAAGGGAGATGGAGTCCAAATCAACCTATCTATAGTTGGCCTTTGGGAGAGGTGTATGTCCAAAATGTTTGATGAAGAGTTGGGGTCAAAAAGGGATCTGATGAAGGGTTGGTTCCTGTGATACAGTTCCAGCTTCTTTGGAGGGAGGAGATAAGGTCTGCCACTGTGAGGTTTGTGATGGGGGAAAGGGAGGGGGTTTGGATGAGGCTTAAACCCTTCAATCGTGGGAACCCAAGGCTAATTCTAGATATTCAAGTGAGAGCCCGAGGAGATAGACCAACAAGCTCCTTTTCCACAACATTCTAAGTATTGATTTCACTAAATGACAGTGTAAGTTAAATTCATCCATCATCTTAGCCGTTCATCATAGAGAAGACATGGCCTCCCAGGATGATGCCACGTGTAATTCTGTCAGCCCAGGTGCATTGCTGAACAGGGACGTCATTGGGTGGAGCAAAAACTAGCGTATTACGGTTGTGGGTCGTTCGATTGCTATGGAAAACAATTAATTGAACAAATTGACGCATCACGAGAGAGCTTTTCGACAAAAATAGAATAACAATGAGGGCACCTCATACGCTCTGGGATCCTTCCGTCAGTGCGCAAGCACTCGAAGCGATATGAGCGTGTTTCTCACCCTAAAGGAGGTGATGGTGGTTCTTGAAAGCCACGTCAAAACCTTACATGGATTGTTAAGGATAAATCTCAAGATAATCTCCAAGTTCAAGTTCAAGATAAAGATCACACAGCTACAACTAACAATTAAGATCCAAATAGGGTTATAGAGTTCGTGTTCAAACTTAGAATTTTTTTCCTTATATAATGTTAAATCACCGTTAAAATATGATGAATTGAATTATTTAATTAATACGTTAGCAAGAATAATTATAAGTATATATTAGAGAAATTGAATGAATTTGCCACAAAAGATTGACATTGTGATGTTATCTTCATGAGTAGATGATGTGACTCCCACAACCGACGAGGCCTTCATACTAATTCACTCCATCATTCATGACTAAGAAGCATACATTGTGTCCTTGACAATCAAGATTGTTCTTTTAGAGAGACTAGAGATTTGTAATTTCATGTATTTTCTTTTTTGATTTATTTTGTGTGTTAAGAAAAACTTTTGCAGCTTGAAAATATTTTCTTCCCTTATGGTGATTATTTCAAGGATCTATCTAAATGCTTGTCTTAAAATTAATTAGATTCAATGATCCAACAATCTCATTTGGAAGAAGTGGCAGAGCCAGGATTTTTGTTCACAAGGACAAATTTTAAAAGACGGAGTTGAAAAATAATTTATTAAAAATACTAAATAATATAATTAACTAAATAAATAAATAATTTTAAAAAAATTAATTATCGTTTAAAATATATAAATGTAACTTGTAATTTATTTTTTCACGTCTGCCGTCAATTTATTCAGTTTTGTTCAATGGGTTTTCATATTCTAAAATCGTTGCTTGAAATTTAATTATTGTAGTGGCGTTTGTCTTGCTTCTTAAACGATAAAAAAAAAGGCTAAAGCTTTAAAAATAAAAAATAGATATATAAATATGAAATTATTAGCTCTAGAAATATTTTGTTGTCAATCGTTTATCTTCCTATCCTCTGTTTCTTTCTTAGCCATATCTATTTTATTTTTTATTTGAGTTATCCAATAAGTTGGTAAATTTTTTATTATTATTATTATTTTCTATGCAAGGAAGGTGGTATATAATTCAATGAAAATATTTGAAATTTCCCAATTCTCTTGAGACGAGAAGTCTCTTTTTGCAATGGTAAGACTCTATTGCAAAGGCAAATACAAATATCTAAACATAAAAGTAACATTTCTATGATCAATGGAAAGATTGACGTTGATGTTTCAGTATTTAAACACAATCAAATACAAAGATTAAGTATAAAATTAAGTAGCAATTGTATAATCAATGTAAATATTGAAGTTAATTTAAATACCAAATCATCATGAAATGAAATAGTACTTAAACACAATCAAATACATTTCATGTATAGAAACATACCAAGGACCTTTTTGCAAGACAACAGCAAAACTTTGGGACAACTTCCTAATTCTCTTTCACTCCCACCTTCTCTTTCACTTCACACTTCTCTCTCTCTTTTTTTTTTTTTTTTTTTTAATTATTATTTTATAAAGGAATAGATGGCTAGCATATCCTCTACCACATTTGATCAATGGTTGGGGTGAATTCTCCAAGATGCACAGATCATATGGTTTAAATAGTATAGGATTTCATCATGATGATTAGACAATCTTATCTTAATTAAGAAAATATCTCTTGCATTTAACTTGAATTTGAATTTGCATTTAGATTTGAATTTGGACTAAACTTGCTAGGTAAGGTAAGGGTTTTTTTTTTTTCCTACTCAATTTAAGGAAAATGGGTTACAAGGGAGGGTCTTTTCCGCGCCTAAAACGTAAATAACATAAAATGGAAGAATGATTGGGAATGCTTCAAAATACTAGGTTCGAAGTGGCCTATTTGGCGATATGGTGTGCACAAGAATTATCACATCGTGATGACTTCAAGGCAGTCTAGCTGGGGAAGAGATGGAGCTGCTGGTTGATGTCGGCAAGAGCTTGGGCAGAGGCCCATTCAGTGGCAAGGTGGGGAGAGTTAATGGCAAGAATGGTAACCAAAGAATCACCTTCAAGGATGAGGGAGGGAAATCAAAATTTGAGGCAAGTTGCACTGCTAGGAGAGCAGCTTTGGCCTCGCCCTGATTTGTGTCCATGTGGGGGAGACTTTGGGAGCAAGCGGCAAGGATCTCACCATGGTGGTCTCTAAGAATTGCAGCAGCAACTGCGAATTGAGGTTTGATAGCCACATCGAAATCTGCTTGGAGATATCCCCTAGAAGGGGGGGGGGACCAATCATCTACGTTGTCCGTTTTTGACTTTCAGGCAGCAATGTGGTGGGAAACTGAGTTGTTGATAAGGATCTGGAGTGGTTCCCTTATGCACAAGCTTGTTCCTGGCCAGCCAAATGTTACCCATAGTAACCAAGTCATTAAACTGAAAATTAAATACAGCTCTTCTAGGAATGTCGTGTAGAGAGGTGGGCTTAAGCAAGGCCTTCGTCTAGCTTACAATGGGGAGAGAAGCAAAGCAGTCAGTGTTGAAAGGCCAGACAATGTTCTTCCATATGGCCCTTGTAAAGGGGTAGGAGAGGAAGATATGATGTATGCTCTTATCTGGACCTTGGTAGATGACACAAGATTTTTGATCGTGAGAAACCTAAGGAGAAAACTTAAAAAATATTAGTTCTCATAGGGAGAATATTCCATATGATCCTCCAGAGAAGGTGCTTGAACCTATGTTGAATTTTGAGGCTCCACAAATCATTCCAATCAACCGGAGGGGGGGGAAGGGAAGGGAAGGGAAGGGAAGGGAATGGAATGGAGGAAGGTTATCTACTTCAAAAGCTGATTTTACAGTGAAATTGCCCAAGGGAGATGGAGTTCAAATCAGCCTATCTGTAGTCGGCCTTTGGGAGAGGTGTATGTCTAAAATTTTTGTTGAAGAGTTGGGGTCAAAAAGCGATTTGATGAGGGAGTGGTTCTTGTAATACCCTGAAATTCCAAGGCATTACAGTTCCAGCTTCTTTGGAGGGGGGAGATAAGGTCTGCCACTGTGAGGTTTGCGATGGGGGAAAGGGGCGGGTTTGGATGAGGCTTAAACCCTTCAATCCTGGGAATGCAAGGCTGATTCCAAATATTCAGGTGAGAGCTCGTGGAGATAGACTAGCAAGCTCCTTTTTTCACAACATTCTAAGTATTGATTTCATTAAAGGACAATGTAAGTTAAATTCAGCAACCATCTTAGTCATTCTTCATAGAGCCACGTATAATTCTGTTAGCCCAGGTGCGTTACTGAACAGGGACATCATTGGGTGGAGCAAAAACTGGCGTATTACGGTTGTGGGTCGTTCAATTGCTATGGAAACAATTAATCGAACAAATTGACGCAGCACGTGAGAGCTTTTCGACAAAAACAGAATAACAATGAGGGCACCTCATGCGCTCTGGGATCCTTCTATCAGCGTGCGAGCACTCGTGGCAACATGAGGGTGTTTCTCACCTTAAAGGAGGTGATGGCGGTTCTTGAAAGCCACGTCAAAACTCTGCAAAGACTGTTAAGGATAAGTCTCAAGATAATTTCCAAGTTGAAGTTCAAGATAAACCTTCTCAAGATAAAGATCACACAGCTACAACTGATAAGCATTAGAGGAGTTAGAGTCTAATTATATGTGTTCATCTATTGTAAAATTCTTATATATTTTCATATCTGTAAAATGTTATCTCATGTAACAACTTCTATTACAAATACGAAGCCTTTACCAATGTTAAGGTAAGGCAGCACAATACAAAAGCCATTGGTTATTAAAAGTCTTTATGGTATCAAGAGCTTCCCTTTGACACACATCAATTTTGGTTCCTGCTCCCCATCCCTTACGAAATTCCTTTTTCTCTCTGCATCCTAGCCCTTTCATAGTGTCTGCTGCATCCTCTTCTCTCATGATTCCCTCTCCAACTGCCTTCACTGCCACCATTACCATGCAGCCATTATCCTTCATAACTTTGTCACACACAAGCTTACCAAAGATAATTATCTCTTGTGGAAAGCTACTGTTGTGCCTATTCTCAAAGGCCACTCTGTGTATGGTTTGGTCGATGGCTCCCTCGCTCGCCCACCTCAAACCGTGACCACTACCACCGATGGAGTTGCTATTGTCACTCCTAATCCAGACTACTCGACCTGGTATCAACAAGATCAATTAATCCTGGGTGCAATCACCTTCTCCTTAACTGAGTCCATTCTAACTTATGTGCTCAAGTGTACCACGTCCCGTGAGTTCACACTTGAACGATTGTTCACCTCTCATTCTCAGGACTAGTTTCTCGGCCATTGTACGCTACCGTTCAAAACTAGTAGCCCGACCTAAGCCAACCTCGAGTGGCCCATGATAATAATAATGTAGGTCCTGTAAGTGACCCGCCAACCAAACATGGTTGCCCCAGTCACGAAACAACCATTAGATCTAAAGCCCATATAACACACCCACACATTTGTTCATAAAATAAAGTATATATAGTAAGCTAATGGCCATTATATCGCACGTACCGGTGTACCATGTCATACGATGCATCTCATTAATCAATTATTAAGACAGTTACCAAGTTGCAAAAATGTAAACATGCTTATAACATAGCTGTGCTCAATCAGTTGACATATCACACGTTTTTAAGGAAAGCAGTCGTAAGTATTTACTTACCTTGTACGCTCGCTCGAGTCCTCCGACATTCCGAATTCCTGCTATGACGAAACATGATTCATCGTTATACGCAATACTAAAGAATTTACTAGAGACACAAGGTACTAATCAATCACGACTAGTTAAAGGTCACAAAACCCTAATTCTACACATTCTGGACACTGGTCGAACGTTCCATCCAAGGATCGAACATTCAAGCTCAGGGACAAATGTTTAGCCAGAGTAGAGAGAACGTTTGGTCAGAGGCTGAAATGCATGTTTAGGCTTCTATCCTCAAATCACCACGTTACAAGCTACATCTAAGGCTCTAAATAAGTGCATGTAAACAAAGCAAACTATGATATTATGAAATCTAGGTAAAACAAGAAGCATTTTTAAAACATTTAAAAGCCTTTTTCTCTTTTAAGGAAAATGATATACAAACTGATCATGGCATCTTTAAAACTTGTAAGGAACATAAAAACAAGAAGAATATCATGAAAGTTAGGTGAATGGACAAGAGTTTACCTTGAAGATGGCACTCTAAAAAATCTCTTCTCACTCTAAGGTTAGTGTTTTTGGTGTAGGGCTAGGTTTAGGGGTGAATGGGAGGGATATTTATAGGAGTGGGAGGTGTGCTGACCTCTGAAAAAGTAGAGAATTGGTTAAAATTACTTTTAAGACTATCACCGAACGTTCGGTATTATGGTGCAGTCATTCGGTGTACCCATTAAGTCAAAATTGGTTAATGAACGTTCGGGATGGTCTAAGGCTGGCAAAACGGGTAACCGGGTAGACACGATTAGGACCCGTTAAGACCTGCGACTCGATTACCCGAGACACGAACATGACCCGTTTAGCTAAACGGGTTAGCGGGTCTTACAGGATTATAACACAAAAAATATCCGGGTAACCCGACACGACCCGCTTAACCCGTTTAGCATAACCGGGTCATATCGAGTAGACACAACCCGGCACGACCCGACCCGACCTTAAAAAAAAAAAAAACCCTTAATTAAAATTGGAAAAAAAAAAAATTTAATAAATGGATCTCTTGGGCTAAAGGACTAGATTTATCCTAACCGTCCAAGAAGAATAAAAAGTTTTAAAAGAGCCTTATATATATAACTATCCTACCGAACCTTCGGCCAGAGAGTTAGGGTTGGGTTTTTAGGGCTATTTCTTTAGCGAGTGTTTGATCAAGGGAAATGTCACTTCTTTAAAGGTTAAGAAGGCGTTTTATAAGTTCAAATGAATAGTTGTTTTTGATAAATCCTTTTTGGTATTTTGGGGCATCGTACCTTTAGTCTTCTCCAAACCCACGACCAAGACACAGGTCTTCTAGAGACCCCAACCAAGCTGCGAGTCTCTATGACTAGGATAGTTATATATATATATATATAATCCCCCAAATTTATAGAAAATCCAAAAACATTTACCTATAAAGATATGGTTGTACTCAAATCCTTTTTAGCTTTTTTAATCACTTGAGCAAAAAACATAAGAGTTTCTACTATTGATTGCATTATTCATTGGTCTAATTGCTTCAATCTTAATGTATAAAACTTAATATATCTTTCCCTTGCATCAATCATCATTGTAATCAAAATACTAATCTCCCTGTCTTTTCCTCCACTGTTTCTTTCCCCTCTCTCAAGCTCTCACTCTCTCGAACTTTGAGTGTGTTTTGCAAATGACCCTCTTTTTATTTTTACTTATAAAAAACAAAAGTTCAAACTATTACCAAATAATTTTCTTCTTTTATTTTTTTGCTCTATTTTATTTTATTTTATTTTATTTTAATAAGGCAACTAAGAATACTTCCGTTTGATAGAGAGTAGTGTTATATCAATTGATTTTATTCTAGCATGAAAAAATTAGAAAATCTAGAATGTATTTTCTAAATAAAAGTAAATATACCAATAAATATGGAAGAAACGGTAGTAAATTTGATAAATAATGTTGAAGTAACTTTACCCTTCTTTGGGAAAGCAAATTAAAAAAAGTATTAGATGTTGCTATAAAAGAAAATAATTTTAAAATAATTATATAGTATTGATAAATAATTAAATATTAGAATCAATTAATAGGGTGTGCAATACTTTTTTTTTTTTTTTTTTTTTTTTGAGAAAAATAGATATTCATTGATAAAATCATATGGAAACCTATTGTTCCATCAAAACAATGTCACGGGTAGCTCCTGGAATATTAAATTTTTAGGTCTTTTCTATGATCCATTTACAAGTCAATTTGGCCAAGCCATGCACCGTCCCATTAGATAGGCAGCTTATATAACGACATTCCCACTTAGAGCATTCCCAGCAGACTCCCTATAAGGGAGTCTGTTCCCTAAATTTAGGGAATATGTCTAAAAAATGGCAAAAAACGTCCTACAGTAGATTCCCTATATGGTTCCTTAAACCATCAGCTGCTACAGTTGAACCCAATATTTGATGTTCAACTGTAGCGATCCATTGCCTTATTATAATCATAAAAAAAAACTCTCTCTCCTCTCACATCTTTTCACGCCCATTATTTTTCTCCATTCTTCTCCGCCCTCTTCTTCTTCTGCAAGCCATTTTTTTCGCCCTCTTCTTCTTCTGCAAGCCGCCCACTTCTTCTTCTGCAAGCCATTTTCTCCGCCCTCTTCTTCTTCTGCAAGCCATTTTCTCCGCCCTCTTCTTCTGCACTTCATCTTCAATACTCCATCTTCACTCTCATGGCCACTCAAAGGATTTACACCCAAAATTAAACAACAAATAAAACCCACAAAATCAATCTTCCCCAAAGAACTTAAATTGTTCCAGAACTCAGCAACTCAACCAAAACTCAAGAAACTCTAGATCCATTCGGCCAAACCATCTCAAAATAGATTCTAAGAACACCTCAATTAGAACCGAAACTCAACACCCAACCAGCCACTCAAGACAATCAAAAATCCTCAACAACACAATTGATTACCCAAATCGAATACCCAGAGAATCAACCCCATCACAATCAAATACCCATAACTAAAAGAAGGAGAATTTTACCCAAAGAATGATTCTGAGCCCATAAGCCGCTGTCCAGCCACTCACGGCTTCGCCGTGGCCATCTACTGAGCTTTCTCTCTCTCACCATCTCTCTCCATCCCTCGCCCAACTCTCTCTGCATCACTCTCTTTCTCTCTCTTGTTCTCTCCCTATCTGTCTTCGTGAGCGAAAACCTGCTGGGGGGAAAGTGAGGCAGAGAGTGAGATAGAGAAAGGGAGAGAGGTGTGGCTTGGGGGAAAGAAAAGAAGGAAACAGAGTGAAGAAGACGGAGAGACAGAAGACGGAGATGAGAGAGAAATGAAAAGAAAAAGAAAAAAAAATTTACAATAAAAGAAAATATTATTTTATTAAAAATAAAAATAATATTTTAATAATATAGGGAATGGTAAAGGGAAGCTATTGTGGAGTTTTTGTAGATAAGGAAGCAAAAAGTAGTTTGGATCCTTAAATATAGGGAAAATGGTTGGGTAGCTGCTGGGAATGCTCTTAGAGAGGAACATAATAACATCTTTGTATCTTCCACGAGGTGCCCATACCCGCATGATTGTGTCTCTCCCGAATTTACAACATTAACCACAATCTTCGCAGGGTGTGCAATTTTTGTTTTGAAGTGTTTGAAATAAAGAAAGCATTTATGTTGATTTTTGGATAAATTATATTAAAATATAACATTATTTTATATTAATTAATTATTAGTCCCACATTCCGCCTTCTACAAAAACAAAACCCTAACTCTGCCATTAATTGGTTATCGTTAAACTGGCTCTAGTGTAGCACTCACTCTCATAAAATAAACCTGTTTTTTATTTTTATACTTGCGTAAAAAAGAAGAAAAAAAAAAAGGTAAATTGTCTGTGTAAGACACGTGGTAATCTGGTGGCCTCACAACATGGGTACGTGTCAGAGAGCTGATGTTTATAATGCGGAAGCGGAGTCAGCAAACACTGACACAGTAGGAAGGGGTATTTCCGTAATCACAAACAATAAAATGCTAACGGTACCGACCAATCTCTCTCAATCTCCTTCATCCTTGGGATTTTGGCTCTCTCACTCACTCTCTCTCAGCAACTCCCCTTCCTTTTTTTTGCCAATTTCCGAAGCAAAATATAAACCAAAACTGGTGAATGAACATGCTACCTTTCTCTCTCTTGCTTTTCTTGGCAACCAAAAGATGACATCCTTATTCAAATTGTTTGCCTTCCCCTGTTCTATGCTTCCTTTTATTTCTCTCTATTTCCTTTTCAAGTTTTTCATGATTAGACAGAGTATTGTTTTTTGTCTGCAGCAATATAATCATGCTCTTAACTATCAAATGGCACGGACGAGGAAAAGGCTATGACCCACTTCTGTTTTCTGCTATCCCAAATTCCAAACCCAGGTTTTTTTTTTTTTTTTTACTACTTACTATAATGGGGAGCTTGCTTTTTTGGTAATTATTTAGTATTTTAAGGATAAAGTCTTCTCTCAATTGGGTTCGAGGAATTCTTCAAATTCAGGCTATTAAATCTGTGTTAATGAAGTTTTCCTCCATTTGGGTTGGAGGAAATTGAAGTGACGAGGGTAAAAGTAAACCACTTTTTCCTGTTTGAAAGCTTGTACAGGAAGAAAACTGGAGCGATCAAGGTAAACATATCAACCCCATCAGAGTCGAATGCAAAGAAAGCAAATTTATCAGCTGCAAGGAAAGAGAGAATTAAGCTACCAAGCTATGATGATGGCTGTGGGGATAAGACGCTTCATATTAGTGAATTTCTAAGCCACCCTTCTGGAATTCAAGCAATGCTAAACACAAGCGCCTTGCAAGATTTTCAAGCGCTCAACAATGACACTTACAGGTCCTTTCCTTTTTATCTCTGCTCGTCTGTTTTGAAGCAACAAAATAATGAATTTATTGTCGTGATCTATGGAGCTAAGAGTGCTATTATTGTTTGTTGAGTAGAGAAACTGAACCTACCAAAAAACAGAAAAGAGGGTGAAACTGTAAGGAAATGAATGCTATTCTTTTTGTAAGACTTAATGGGAACTGATTGTGCTGCATTGTGAAGCAAATATATAGGTATGTGAATATTAGAAAGAATGCATCCTTTGGAATGGTAATAAGTCTAGTGTTGGACATCTTTGTGCCATCTAAGCTTTAAAATTTTGTGATGAAGGTAACCTAAAGAGATTAAATTTTGCAAGTGTTTGCTGTTCTTGACCATAATATAGGAGTGGCATGGGGATAATTTATTTGTTAAGAATATGAACCTGAGAGGGGATTTTAAGGTGTGAATCTTGAATGATTCTATTAAATGATCTTATTTCTGATCTTTTACAGTCCTCTTGTCACTGGACTTGGCACTAGCAGTTCAAACAAACATGAGGCATCCCAACAATGGTATAATAAAAGATCTAGGGACTAATGGTGACTCATGATCAGATTTTGTGATATGCCCTTTCTTTGTTAGTGGTCCTCAGAATTTTGCGAAAAATTTTTGTGGTTTGCCTTTATTGAGGTCATCGATCAATGAAGTAGAAACTTATGACATTTATAGATCCACAAGCATTGACCATTAAAACCAAAAATTGCTTGATTAAGGTAATATTGTTTAAGAATCCAATCTTTACTACTTATTAAGTTAACACATCTTTTACTACAAATCACAAAGTTATTAACTTTTAAAGCCAAATACCATAGATAGCAAGCATAAAAGAAATTAACACAGATTTTGAAGTGGAAACCTTTTGAAGAACTCTTCAAAAGTAAAACCACTCTTGGAGGCCAGCCAACCCCAAAACTGTTGTTATTTACAAAACCTATGTAACTCCCAAAACTCAATTTGTAACCCTGGCAAACGTTCACCTCTCACCGCAGTGATTCCAGGACATCAAGCCTTCTTCTACACGGATCACTTTTACGAATGAACCTTGCCCACTACAACCTAGAACTCTAGTGGCTGTAGGCTTTTCTATGGTTTGAGTGATAAGAATGAAACAAGGAGAATTTTTAAAACTGTTTAGGCTCAAGAACAATGGTAAACCTCTCCAATATCAATGAAACATTGCCTCTATAGGTCTTTGAAAGTCATGGCTAATGAGGATTATATAGAGGGGAAGAAAATTGAGGTTTTAGGTCAAAGTCGGTTGAAATTAAAACACTCAGCTGCTCGTTCGGTCAACCAAACAATTAGGATTTCACGGATTCATCACCTCGGTCGAATGAGATTAGACCGATCTTCTCAAGTTTAAGTATTGAACGACTTTGCATCACTTCAGTCGAACGACCTTCGACTAACCCTTCGACCGAATGTCTCGGTTTTTAGTAGTGGACTTGATCTACTGGTTCGGTCAAACGAGCTTAAACCAACCTATCAACCGATGTCTTCCAAACTTCAATTCGTAGCTTATCTTGAATTGCAGTTTGATGCTGACTCAACCCTAAACCTAAAACTTACAACATAGCATGTTTTGATGCTTAATTTGCCAACACTAAAAAGCTAATGCATACAAAAGCTGCCTTGTTGGTTTTTAACCAGCATTCTACCCTTAAAAGATAAAATATAGCTTGGAAACATTAAAAATTTCTCGACACTACAGAGAGGGAAGCAAAGAATATAGAAAAATATATTCTTTTGGGGATGGAAAAATCTATTGATCTTTGGAGCTTCTTTCTATTGTTTGGTACCATTTACAAGCATTGCCTTTTGGTGCTTTACAATTTTTGTTCCAAGAACTGGGTAACTCCCTCCCATCTTCATGGTGCTGCTTTGGTGGCATGGATTGACAGTGATTGGTTAATCAATCTATGCAAAATTTATTAGAAGATGCTCCTGGTCTGTATGATCAATGTGCAAGGATGAGTAGATTGCCTAAATGATATTTCAAGAAAGTCTTGGTTCTTTATTTAAGCTAAATAAGAGTTTTCAAATTCAGTATAAATGAATCAAAGACTCGTGTTATTTCAGTTGTAATCTCCTCCAAAATCATGCAAGTAGGATTTTTTTTTCGCTATGGATAAATTACATGCTAGCTCATCTCAAATACTGAGCTCAGGACCAAGGTGTTCATGGACAACAAACTTTCCCCTGTGGCTCTACTTTTATACGCTTCAGAGAGATTCCTTGTTTGCACATTGTTAAAAATTGAGTTTCAAACAAAGATTATCCCTCATGTCTTTTGCAGGTGCTCTCTTCCAAAACTTAAACTTTTAAATTTTGAAGCAGCCCCTGTGCTGGACTTACGAGTGACCCAGACAAATGAAGATTGCACGGTTGAGATGCTTTCCTGCAAGGTGAGCGTTTCTCCCCTAGATAACATAGTATAAGTAAAAAATACCAAGGGGGTGGGGAAGGAGCTCCTATGGTTGCATAATTGTTTTCCTGTTTTCTGTTTTCATTCAGAAAAAAAAAAAAAAAAAAAACAGTTTTAAATTGAAAAAAACACATGGTTTGGTCCTGTTTCCAAATGAAAGGAATGGGATACGTAATTATCAGAAAAAGAGAAACTAAAATTTTGTACTTCCAACAAAGAAACTACTTTCTCTACCATTTAGCAACACCAAATCCATGCTTTCACCTCCCCACCAACAGCATCACAGCCATGCCACCACCGTTGCGACATCTGCCACCATTATCACCAGTATATTTTAACCCTGGACACCTCCAACTTCACCATACCACCACCACCACCACCATGACATTAACACCTTTAGTCCTTTACAACTACCAACAGCTCACTGCCATTACCTTTGCCATGAATGTGTCTCAACTGCTAAGCATGGTTTCAGTTTCCAAATACTTGAAAACATGTTAACTCACTACTTATCCCGAAAGCTTAAGTTGATAGAAAATAAGAAATTTAACTATTTAATCAATATTTCATATGTGGGTTCAAACCCTCTCTCAACAAGTGAAGTTCAATATGTAGAATACTAAACTGAAATGAGAGTAAACTGTAGAGTCTAGGTTCGAACTCATGACCTCTGTGATAATATAATGTTAAATCATCTCTTATCTCAAAAGCTTAAACTAATAGGAAAGAGTAAATTTAATCATTTAATTAACGCTTTAACAAAATAGAACAAATGTTAAATGCTTCTTTCCTGTGTTTGGGAAATGTAAATTGGCAACACAACCAAATGCAACCTAAGACGCATTGCATTATTACTTTGGGCATTTGATAGAGAATTATAACATGTAGGCACACTGATAAATGACTTACAAGTCATTTATGTACTTTAGGCACAGGGTGGTGGACATAAATGCCTTGTAGCTTACTTAAACAGGACACAATAACCTTACATGTGAGGGAGAAAATACCAGGATGGCTTTGGGATAAACCATAACTATATACTGTAAAATATATATATATAAGACAACAGAAGCATCATTCTCGATAAATCTGAACTTTTACTTACTACTTTGAGCCACGCAATCAATTATATGGCATGTTGTGCCTAGGCCTTTTAAACATTAGATGGTTAGTTATTTTTTGTGTTTTGGGATATCTCTTCTAAGTTGACTCAATAATTGGTTTGTTCTCTTTTTTCTAATGAAATTTGTATTCATTAAACAAAAAAAATTGAATTTTTTCCAATACGTTTTGCAGTTTGAGGGTTCAGAGATTATGGAACGCCAAAACAACCATTTTTCAGGTAAATGTTGATCTACTAGCATAGATTTTAGAAGAATAAATAGTTGCCCATGGGAATAAAATTTAAAATTTACTGCAGAGGACTAACCTTTTTTTTTTTTTTCTTTTTTTTTTTTTTTCTTCTCTCTTTCATCAAATTAAACCTGAAAATATTAAGACTTCTATTAGATGGTCCTAAACTATGGAGAGGGTTCATCTAAAACACCTACAAGAACCTTTCCTACAACTTTTACATAATATATGGAGCATTATATACATTTGACATGATGCGAACAACATGATCAGTTTTGCAATGAAAAAATAGGCCTTGTTTGAATATCTCAATCGCTTGATTGTAAAGGTTACAACATTTTTTAGGATCTGAGAAGTCAATGTGTATGATAAATTTTGTTTTTTTCTTCAAGAAAATACCAGGATGCTCTCATTGCATGACTGGCTAAGTTCCTACCTACTTTTTGTCTAAGATCTGTGAGGTTCACTGTTTTGAGCTGTAATGCATTTATATCATTTTCAAAGAATAATTATGATTTCCTTTTTTTTTAATCTTTGCTCTGGCTTACAGCATTTATGATGAATCACATGAAATGGGAGACAAATGATTTTGAGTCTTTTTTGGAGGTTGACGTGAAGTTGAATCTCACTCTTGAGGTTGTTATTATTCCCTTAAAGTCATTATAATTTTATTTGATTGTGCCATATGCAGGATAATTTGGTCATTTCATTCGTTTCATCTTTGTTTTCCAGTCCAGTGGAAGTTATTTGTTGCTTATGCATCTTTTCACATCTTTGCTCCAGCTGGTTATTGAGTTAGGACACGGTATCCCTAGTATATGAAGAACACTACCTGTTGCTTGCAGATTTACACACGCCCGTTTACCATGATGCCTATATCAGCTGTTGAGCGTCCTGGAAATTTGTAAGTAATTCAGTAATCATTTTTTTATTGCAGTTTTTCCTTTTGGAACCTATCTTTCCAGATTAAATATCTTTAGATAAACAATAAACACATCCTCCATATTGACAGATTAAACCTTGGAACAGCTGCTTCTTGAACATGCCATGGTTTAACTGTCATTAAATAAGATCGAGAAAACCTAGAGGCCAACCCAATATTAATGTCCATTCCTGTTGTGAATGAGTGACGGCTCAAGAGATGTAACTAGGGGTAGCAATTCGCGTTCGCACGTCGAGTTTATGTCGTATCACAACATAGGTATAAGAATATATAGGTCAACCATAACATGATTAACTTAATTAAACGGGTCAAAGCCCTCAATCCGAACCTACTAATTTCGTGTTGGATTTGTATCAGCTTCGCAGATTGTATCAAAAATTGTCAACCCTAGATGTAACACCATTTACACCAAACCCACCTCTTTGCCTGCAAAAGCAAGCAATTTCTGCCAAACACTGATATTGTACTTGGACATCAGTTTCGAGACCAGCCATCCACAAAAATTTATGTGCATATAGTAAAATACATGAGCTGCCCTTTTAAGTTTCATCGTTTCACTAATAATTGACCGGGAAAAGATATTAATAAACCCTAGACGTGATGTAATTAAAATGTTTACCCTGGTAGGACCGCAACAACGTCAAAAATGTACTTCTAGAGAAGAACCAGGATGCAAAAATACTGGTGTCTTCAGTGGAAAATGTACTTCAGAAAAGACCCCTCACATTTCACCTGAGTTTCATCAAATTGCACCTCAGGTTTATCTTCAGCATGTATAGTGTCTATGCTATACAAACTACAAAAAATATTTTATTTTTATGTTAAGTGAAACTATGGACATTAGTTCACCTAAACTGGCTACTGAGTGAGCCCCCTTGCTCATTGAAAAGCCCAGAAAGAAAAAGCCAGGCTTTACCTGAGAGCAGAAGAGGGGGGATCTGATTACATGTTATTGATTGGAAACAAACAAGAAGAGATCCTAGAACGTACATATTTGAGCTTAAATCAACTTTCATGATATGTGGTTGCCTATTTTTTGTAGTTGACCAACAGAATAGCCTAGCATACAGATTTTGGGCAACACAATCACATCAATAATTAGCGAATATACTGTGTATGTTGTTTACAATCAAAACAATAGAAGTGTCATGATCGATGTTTGTATTTGTAATCCTTAATAAACTTATGAAAGGAGGTACCTTTCAGAAAAGAAGTGTGTTGCACTTATTTTGGATGCTAGTTAGAATTCATTATCAAGTAGAATTTGAAAACAGCCTAGTATTGGTCTTCAGGGCTGCAAATTGCTCTGAGATACCTTGAACCACTATGTATTCAGTGTACTTATCTGATAATATTTGAGTGCTGTGGAAGCCTAATTTCTGCTACTAGAAAGTTCAGAAGATATTAATTTCACCACAGTTGTTGCATCTGCTGCTCCCCTGATCCTAACAAGAAGTTACTTCTGATAATTTCCAGAGAGACATAAAACCCATGTAAACACTTCATCATTTCATACCTTAATTTGGTTGCTATGAAATCTATATTGAGATCTGAAATTGAATTCTACTTTATCCAACATTCCCATAAAATGCATAACACGTTAAGACTATCAGTTTGTTTCTAGATATTGGTATCTGGTTTACTTTTTCTTTTTTTTTTTAACAAAAAAAAAAAAAACAGAGATAAGTGGATTATACCAAAGCACAACCTAGTCCAAGAGTTAGATTATACCAAAGCTAAGTGGCTAATCTTTTCAAGCCATATTACCAAGGATAAGAACAATTCCTGTTTTACAAGCTGCATTTTTGTCTCTCTAGAACCTCTATTATTCTCTTTGGCTGGGGCTATATTACATGCACCCCATTCAGTTAGTGGAAGTGTGGTGACATACAGAATGATGCAAGCTCTAGTGGATAGGCTCGTACCATTGCTTCTGCAGCAACTACTACAAGATTATGACAGATGGGTTCATCAGCAATTGGAGCATTTCCATGAACTTCGTCCTTGACCTCTATGTGTACAAGTAAATTCTTTATCCTTTAAATTTTATGATTCTTTTTTTAAAAAAAAAATTAAATTACAAAACGTAGTCTGACATTGAATTCTAAATAATTGCTTTGCTTTTGGTTGACCTTTTCTTTTTTCTGCTTCCCATTCATTTTGAGATTCAAATGAATGGCCTAGAAAAATTCACATGCAAAGACCATGGTTGGTTCAGCAATTGAAAACGTATTTTTGAAAATGGGATTGTTTTTTATATCTAGACAAGTTTTAAGATATGTTGAATTTTAGCTGGTTGCAGCTTATTATTTTGGGCATTAAATGCTTGAATTTGCATAACTTACTGAGAATATTGTCTTAGGGACAAAAACTTACAAACCAGTTTAATAAATTGTCAAGTGTCCTTCTAACATGTGAGAGGCACTTTTTTTTTTAATTAGCTTAACAGATATTTTCAACCATTAACTCACTCTTCTTCTAATGTCTGACATGTCCTTCTCTCTCAAACCAATCGTGAATTTTCGCCTTTTTGTTGAATAGCTAACACAGATTTCACACAGGTTCGTGTTTGTGTGTTTGTTTGTTTCCCAATTTCAATTCTTTACGACAACCACCTCAAACCTTAACTCCAAATTTCACAAATCTAGAAAACCCATATGAAATCCTTGAGAATCTCAAACCCAAGAACAAATTTCTTCGAATCAAGACACCTCAAGTGGAGATTTGTCCAATTGTCCATGCAAGGGCCTCAGATTGCAGACGCCGAAATGAATTATTCAAATGTTTTTCAGGAATAGTATAGGTATGTGGTTTTGAATTCGCAAAATGAAGGAACCCTAGAATTTTCCCGTGCTGAAACGATGGAGGTGGATGATGGGGTTGGTTTCAATGGGGAAGAAGTTTTCGGAGCGTTGTTTTCTGATATCTGAAGAGTTTAGGTGGTCAATACTCCAAGAAAGGAGCCCAAGCTGCAGCTGCACTCTCATTACAATGCCTTCACACAGATACCAATAATAGGCCTCCCATGGTTGATGTTCTTGTCACCTTAGAAAGACCCCACACATCAAATGTTGTTCCCAGGACCACCATACTGTATTCATAGTATGCAGATGCCCTCTTGATTCTTTGGTACTGTAGATCAAAACTGTAGAAGATTCATCTTCATAGTGGTATCCTATGCGCTACTTTTGAGTGTGGCCAACTGATTTAACATCATCCTATAGGCAGATTAGCCTCTTTCTTCCTCAACGCATTATTCAAACAGGTGTTGATGATGACAATGGGCATGCTTTTGGTAACCGGGTGAAATCTTCTGCTGAGTGAGGAGTTGGGCGACTCTGGTGGTGATGTTAGAAGAAGAGAGTTCACGGCTAAAATATCTGTTGAGCTAATTAAATAAAACATGTGCTTCTCACAATATTATGACACTTAGCAAATTATTATACTGGTTTGTAAGAAATCTCTTATAGACTTTGTCCTGGTTGTGGAAGGTTTGGTTGTCCTATTTATTACAGTATTGGTTGAGCTAAAATGCTTATTTCAATATTTTCATTTTGTAATTGGAGCTGCTTATTTTTATTGCTAAATTTTTCTGGGTAAAAAATGAGGATTTTTTCTTTGAAGTCAAAACAATTAATACATGAAGAAGTCTCACTAACCCTTATAACCTCATTTCATTGATCTTTATTCTTACAAAATTAAAATTAGCTTCTCCATCGTTATGCTCAAGTTGTAGTATAAGTTCCCAACTTTTACGTGACTAAAATTCTTGCTGATATGTCTTTCAAATCATCAATTTTATGCCTTTTTATTGCCACAGTAAAAGTTGCAAACAAAAAACATATCTCTTTACATTTTAAATCAATATGCTTTGCAGGTTCTCATGACCTATGGCCTCCGGCTTGGATAAAAGAGAGGTTAGATTAATGGAACAGACCATGTAGCATACTTTTGTATTCTTCAAAACATTTGTATTCTTCAAAACATTCCATCACCACTGGGAAATTTATAACCCTCTGCTACCCCAGTTGTGGGAAAGGTGCTGGAGATACGAAGTCACAAAGTGCATCAGACAAATTCTTTGATCAAAATGACTTGGAAGTAGAAAAACCAACAGTTTTGGCAAATGGCATATACGTTCTAGTATATTGTACAAGAACAGCCTTTCTGATAAACTACATACACCCTCATGCTATAACAAATAACAGGAAGAAGCATAATATTCTAATGTGATTATTTGCTTCATCTGATCTCTAATTTGAAAATCAAAAGAACATAACAGAAGATCAAGAACTAACAATCAAATAAAGCCGGGTTTCTGAAGTAAAATAAACAAAATCCCATTTCAGTTGCTACATTACACGGGGAAGAACACTCCCTTGCAAACTGATTCAAAATGTATGAGAGAGAGAGAGAGAGAGAGAGAGGAAAAGAAAGAAATGCTCTAAATGCCAAGCCAAAAATAAAACGTGCATCTTCCAGTACATTGAGCAGAGTATCTTCCTTCTTCGCAAGTCCTGGTACACAGCAGTTTTTCTCTGGCTACACTTGATTTATCCAACTTGCGATGTGACAAGTGCTGTAGCACATTTAAAATCAGAAAACGGCTACACCCAAAGATGACAATTGTAAAGGAGTCTAACCAGATATTAATTCCAAAACGTTCATAAATTGTGCAGCATAGAACTAAAAAATAATAATAAAATTGATTGGAGAAGAAACCCTAACCAAGCAAGGTAAGAAAAAGAGATGAGTAAAAGACTTTTTTTCCAAAAAATAAAAAAATGATCCAGCTAAAGCCGGAGCCGAGTTGAAGCCATACTGAATAAATGGAATACAATAACTGGTAGGTTCAAACTCGAATGTTTGAACAAGTATATGCTTCTCTATTTTGTAGAGCAGCTAGCATAGCAGAAGATGTCAATAAGAAAAATGGCCACAACCGCCTTGCATCAAATAGAAGCCAAATGAGACATAGGGGAAAAAAAATAAAATAACGTCTGCTTTTGGAAAACAAGATGGACGGCCTTCAGCTCTTGTTCCTTAACCAAATAAAATGCTCACACCCATTTCTGTACAAAGATAAGCATTTGATTTCAACTCTAGCAGGCATAACCTACCTCTGTGCATGCATGTTCAAACTAAAGTGTGCTAATATGCAGACATTTGTACAAGGTCTCCAAAATCCTATACAGGAAAATTTCCTAAACCATTTAACAACCAATGCATATAAGTAAGTTTCAAGATAGTAAATCAACTTACCATCTGCACTGAAATTTCAAGACAAATGGCAGTATTAGCCTCAACGCCTAGCTCTGCCATCATCACGTTTGTCATCATACCTTCTGGCTCTATCATCATCACGTTTGTCATCATGCCTTTTGGCTCTATCATCATCATATCTGTCATCATACCTTCTTCTCTCACTTGATCGAGAATCATCATATCTCACTTTCTTGGAGTAGTCCATATGTCTATCCCTCTCATGACGCCCGTTGTCATGCTCTTCTTCCTCCCCTCTTACCTGCCTTCTGCTTCCATGCTGTTGCTCTTCATTAACCCTCTCATGCTTTCTATATTCATAATCTTCATCTCTTCTGTGCTTTCTCCCTCTGGGCTCCTCTCCGTATCTGTTGTGTCTTCTCCCTCCCCCAAGCTCCTCATAATCCTGGTCATCCTTTCTACTAAGGCGCTCTGGTCCATCATCTTTATCCAAAATTCTGCCACCCCGTTCAACAGTCTCATTATCATGCCGTCCCCCAGATCTAAACCTTCTGTAATCCTCCCTCTTCTGGTCATCCTTGCTTATGTATGTTCTAGAATATGATTCAGACTCAATTTTAGAGTCCTTCTGCTGCTCCCCACTGTGCTCTTCCTCCTTCACATAATTGTGGCCTCTTGACTTCGACTCTGGCTGCGCATCTTCATTTCCATCATTAAGATTTCTCTTCCTTATTACATCTTGACTTTGGTAGCTGTATCCATCCACAGTATCTCTCTTGGACTTGTACCGACTATTATCGATGTCATCAATTGGAAAAACCTCTTTCTCCACTGGTTTCTGTCTCCCTGCGGTCATCTTAGCATTGCTTTCATAGCGGACATCAGAGTCCATTTTATCAGTATTATTCCTCTTAATTCTATGCTTCTCTGCTTTGTCATTAGTGTCATTACCAAAATCATCATCCTCTTCAGAGTCATGCCTGCCACTTCTACGAATTTTATCTGTTATTTCCCGTTTATATTTTCTTCCTCTGTCAGAGTCATATTCACCATCCACATCATAAATTATGGTGCTTTTCAGATGCCTACCATTATTACTTTTTCTGTGATCTTCCACGTCTGCGTCACCTCTCTCTTTCTGACGACTTCCAGAATGCGGGTTCCTCTGTTTCTCCAGTTGACCTCTTTTCTTTTCCACTTCACTATCAGTATCATCAGATTCATCCTCTGAATCATGTCTTCTGCTAGTTCTCGCAGGCTGATTACCATTCTGAATTTGTTGCTTAGATGGGCCCTCATCAAACCTAGAATCACCAGCAGAGTCATGCCTCCTGCTAGATTTTTTATACTGGGCCCCCTTTTTGGAACTCTCATTTCCAATATCATCATCAGTAGCAGAATCAGAAGCATCACTATCATTCTTCCTGTTCTTCTTGAACTTCTTTGAAGCCTTACGCTTCTTTTCAACATCAATATCAGAATCAGTAGCAGAATCAGAATCATCACTGTCATTCGCTCTGCTTTTCTTGTGCTTCTTTGAAATCTTGCGCGCATTCACATTGCCATCAGAATCAGTGGCAGAGTCAGAATCATCACTGTCATGCATTCTGCTTTTCTTATAATTCTTAGAAGGCTTGCGCTTCTTATAAACATCAATATCAGAATCACTTTCGCCATCACTCCCTCTATTACCTCTGCGGTGTTTCTTATGAAGAGCCTTTCCATGGTCCCTACCGCTATCTGTATCAGAAGAATCAGTCTCATGCCTTCTCTTTTTACTTTCCTTCTTGTGGCGCCTTGATTCTTTAACTACGCCCTTTTTCTTATCATCTTTTTCAGCTTTCTGATCTTCCTCCATATTTTTCTTCGATCTGAACTCCCTATCCAGAAAAGAATGCTCACGCTTCTCATACTGCTTGATATCATCACTTGGACCATTTTTCCGGCCATCTCTTGCATCATCAGTCCCTTCAATATTTTGTTCATTGGGTTCAGATGAAGCTATCCCAAAAGCAGCTCTTAACGTTTCCATCTGCTTCTCTTTTCTAGCAGCAATTTGGTGGGTCTGCGTCTCCGAAAGCCTGATGAAGATGAAAGCAAATAACTTTTTAAGAAAACGTCTATCTTTGAAGCTATTTAAATAGAACTTTTAAAAGTCAAGGTGGGAAGTAAAGCTAGATACAAATGCAAAACCAACTACTTTTATGCAGGATGTTATTTGCGCTATTTAAGGGGTATACCCCCTCTTCCTTGTAGCTAACTATATTTCCTTCCTCTACAAAAATCTGTTGAAGAAATATTTTTAATTGATACACACAACTGAGAAGTGAACACAATAAAGTTTCATTGTAAACCATGGGCCAAAAGGCAATCTCCGGGTATATATACCATTTTGTATCTAAAGGTATGAATAGTAAGCACACAAAAAAGGGGTCTCATGCATATACTAATGCTCAATCTAGTGCACTCTTCTAGTTAAAACTACGAGACAACAGTCTCCTCCAGTCCAAGATCTCATAAGAAATGATTATAGATAGACCCTTCAAATATAACGCCAATAAATGAAATTTTGTCAAAGCACAATAGGGTAAGAACTAAGAAACACAATTCCCCAAGTAAATCAGGGCTCCAAACCAAACATATGTCTCCAGAACACCACCCTACAGTCCCAAACGAGAGGCTAAACTGTTTACCCCCATTAGCACATGTTATTACAACATTTTTTGTGACCGTCACATTCTACCAAGCATATCTTATTCCCACCAACATGAAATGAAAAATGTGAAGAAAAAAAGACAGTATCAACAGCAACCCAGCAATTACTAAAAGCAACTGCAACTGAAACTATATATTAAGCAATGTAAGAATACAATACGCAATCACGCTTCCTAAACTTTACATACATTCAAAAAACTGAGAAGTGAAATTACTTGTTGTCCCCAGCCACAATGGCACCAGGTCCATCATCGGAAGCGGCGGCTTCCAGAGTCTTCCGAGCCTCATCGACCTTCTCAGCAATCTCGGCATCAGTGTAACCCTGATCCATAAGCGTGTCCTGGAGCACGACTAGCTTGAGCTCGATCTGACGCTTGCGATCGTGCTCGAGGATGTCTTTGTTGGGCTTCCGAGTGACACCGGCAGTGCCCTGGTTCGTCTCGAACCCCTTGGTGTTCTCAGCGATCCTCCCAGTCTTGTGCCTGATGAAGAACTTGTTGCCCTGTATGTACCCATTAGTCCCTGACCCCCTCGGGGTTTGTAACCCTATTCCGTTGTACATCGTCGCCTTTCAAACCCTAAGCGATCACAAATCAAGAACCTTCAAATTTGTAATTTAGAGAGTGATTTAATTTTTCAAACAAAAAATAAATGAAAAAACGAAAAAGAATTGGATTTCTTCAGTTAGATCGGGCTTCGAAACCCCCAAATTCAAAACCATCGAATCTAAATCTATCAACGACGAATTCAAACGAAGGAGAAAGAGACAATCGGGATTCGTTTATTTTCTATTGAATCAAACAAGAGCGAGAAAATTACCTGTCGCTTTGAATGCTTGTAGCTCTCTCTCTCTCTCTCTGTGGATTAAAATGAATGGAGTGAGAAAAAATAGGAGCCCTAGTCTTTTTTAAAAGATATTTCTCTTTGTAAAGGAGGCACACGGTGCACACTGCCGTAGTCAATTTAAACCCGTTATCTCTATTTATTTTTTTTTTTTTTTTTTTTTTGGGTAAATATTTCTATTTATTTTGTACAGATATACAATTTTTTTTTTTTTTTTTTTTTTAACATATTCACACAAGAGGGGAGGAAAATTCGAACTAGTTACCTCTGCTTCATGAAACGTGATCTCCAACTGATTGAGCAACTCCTTAAAAACAGTTTTATATATATATATGTCTCCTACTCCTTTTTCTCTTTATGTTTTTCCGGCAAAGTCTTTTCCGTAGGGTTATAATTGTTATTTTTTATGTCACGGAATATCATTTTATTTTTAATTTTATAAATTTAAGATTTAAGTTTCAGAAAATTTTAAATACACAACATTTTCTCTCAAATAAATAACAAAAATAATATAAAAATACAATTATGCTTTTTTTATTAAATAAATATGACATGATTGCAGTTATTTTTATTATTAATTTGAGAAAAAATGGACAAAATTCTTAAATTTAAATTTTTCATAAACTCAAATCTTAAATTTATAAAATTGAAAAACGAGATCTAAAAATCAAAATCATGTATAGCTCACATGTTCTAAGTATAAAACTACACATATCCTCTTTGTAAAACTCACAATTTTCAATGTCTCCTCTTTCAAACTGTCCAAACTCACCCTTTCAATTTGAAAATGACCAAAAAAAAAAAAACTTATATCGATACTTATACTATTTACTAAGAGCATTTCTAACAAAAGATCTAAATGACTCTTTATAATTAAATATAGCAATTATATACTATTTTTTTACCTCCAGCAAATATTACAAATATTTAAAAGTTCACTGTAGCATCTTGCAAATTTTTTTTAAAAATTTTTTAGAGAAATTTCACTTTAATTTTTTTTTTTTTTTTTGAAAAATCAATCTGATCTCATTCATAGAAAAATCAAGAGTACAAAAGCTCTTACAATCAAGATCCAAGTCGAAGCTAAAAGATTACATATCATATAGGGCAATAACAAGTAGATCGTATATTGAAGTCCAGACTATGACGCCAAATATCCGCTAACCCATGACTAATCTTCAGTTGTAATAGAAGATCTGCTCTAGGCAAACAATCCAATGCATATGTAGCTCTTATTCCTCGACTTTCGGACTAGAAAAAACTCCATGCCAACACTCATCCTCCTCGAGCTAAATGCCAAAATACCGTTCACATCACAACCCCAAGGGTCTAGACCAAATCATAAGGCGAGCAGATCAAGAAAGGACAAAGCCTTATTACAAACAACATGAAATACAAGCAAAATAGACGAACATGAAAAAAATAACAAGAAAGTAGCAAGACAACACAACACAATATAACCAAAATATAGGGAAAAACAAAACAATCGAAAAAACAAAAAAAAGGAGCACACTAGGCGGAAGTCGGCAGTTGGAAGAAAAGTCGATCGCGTGCTTGCCGGACACCAAAGTGAAGGAGGTGTTGGAAGCTCGATGCGGTGGGGGATGCGTTAAAAGACCTTGCGGAGGATTGTGGACGGCAAAGCGGTGCAGAGGAGATCGGTGGCGCACTAAAAAAATGGGGGAAAGTTTGAGTGAATCCCCCAAAAGTGTCACCCACAAAGTGTGCCAAAACAAACACCTAGCAAGAAAAAGGAAAAAAAAAAACAAGCAGATAGAAAAACAAACAAAAAAGAAAGACAGATCGGGGAAGAGAGGAGGAAGGAATCGGCGAAGGGAGGGGAGAAGGATCATGGAAGAGAGGGGAAACGAATCAGGGAAGAGAGGGGGGGGCCTGCTGTGCGGCGCGCCTCTTGTGCTCTGAAACTTCACTTTAGACCCATGAACTACCGCACGTTTGGAAAAGCCCCTAAAATTTTTTTAAAAAAAAAAAGACTTTCAATTTACACCCTTGAACTTTCAATGTCAATCAATTTACCCCCTTCGTCAGATTTAAACGTTAAAAGTGATAAAATAACGTTTATACTCTTGACTTTTTATAAAATTGCAAATTTATCCTTAATTTCCTTTTTTTTTTTTCTTTTTTGTTAAAAAAAAAAAATGCGAAAATCGAAAGGTAATTTGGTCTTTTTAGGCATTTCTATTAGAAGTTAACGGTTAAAACTAACAGATGGGGTAAATTGATTGAAATTGAAAGTTCAGGGGTGTAAATTGAGAGTTTTTGAATTTTTGAGGATCTTCTCAAAACACGCGGTAGTTCAAAGGTCTAAAGTGAAGTTTCTCCTAAAATTTAAATCCAATTTTAATAGCGACTATGTTTCAATGGTTGGCTTGCACCGCCTGCCAGCCTTAGTCGCATATCGGAGAGAGCTAGACCTCTACGTCGGTGCAGCCTTAGTAGTTAGTTTTAGTCCCACATCAGAGAGCCAACCTTGTACGTTGGTGCAGGGCTTCGTATAAAAGTGTTTGTCTTTGGATGTTATTTCCAATTTACGCACAGGAGAACTCCTTATTGTTCAACGAGAAAAGAAAGGTGAGAGTGAAGGAGTGAATCAATTCGATCAACGCAAACAATGTTGCCAGTGGGATTTCGCTTTAAGCCATAAGATGATGAGCTCATAACTGACTAATTGTTGAAGAAGGTTAAGGGTGAAGAGCTTTCCTGGGATGGCATCGGTGAGCTTGATTTGTATGGTGAAAAGTCTCTCTGGGAAATCTGTGGTGATATTTCTGATCCGAATGAGAAGGTTTACTCTTTCACAAGGCTGAAGAAACTATCTAAAAATCGAGTGGGGGCGAACAGCCGATTGTTGGGTTTGGCACAAGAGTTGTGCTAACAAGATATATGATTATAAGGGCGATGTTATTGGGGCTAGAAAATTGTTTTGTTCCAAGGTAAAACAGGGCTCATGCACCACGAAATTCGACTAAATTATGAACAAGTTCTCACTCATTGGGGGGGCAAGAATAGACTTCCTGGGTCTTGTACGCCCTTCAAAAGAGAAGGAATCAGAATCAAGAGCTGGGATAAAAATACGCCTTCGAGATCATCACTCTTGTATTGGTATAGACGTGCTACTACTTGAGGACGAAACCCATCAGAGAAAGAGGACGCATTGCGATGTTGAATGTGATGTGCCTCAAGGGGGAAACTTTATTTTCGATCCCTCAGAATTTAAAAACTCTCAATTTATACTCCTGAACTTTCAATTTCAATCAATTTACTCATCTGTTAGTTTCAAACGTAACAAGTGATAAAATGACATCTATACTCCTTACTTTTGATAAAATTCCAAATTTACACTTAATTTCCTTTCTTTCTTCTTTTTATTTTTTATTTTTTAAAAAAAAAATGCGAGTTAGTTCAAGGATCTAAAGTGAAGTTTCTCCTAAAATTTAAATACAACTTTAATAGCAACCATATTTCAACGGTTGGCTTGCACCGCCTTCCTTCCATATGAGGGAGCCAGCCTTAGAGCCTGTTTGGGATTGCGATACAAAATAGAGCTTTTGCCTGTGAGCTTTTGGCAAAAGTGCTATTACTGAAAAGCTGTTTACATAATTGGTAACTACATGTCTTAAGTGCTTTTTTAATGTTAAAACTAAAAAAGTGTTTTTAGTTACAAAAATGACAATAAAGAACATGCAATGATTTTTTTTAGTATAGGCCGGAAAAAAAAATATTACATGTCCCGCCAAATATTTGTCATTTTACGTGAAATCATTACATGTTTTTCAATAAAGGCCTAAGGTTGGTAATGATTTTTTTTTTTCCATTTTATGCCAACCTTTTTATATAAAAATGTTTAATGTTAGCTTTCACAAGTAAAAATTATGTTGTAATGGTTTATGTAACAAAACGTCAACATTTTATTTCTTTTGTACTTATATGTAATAAAAAGTGATGTCAATCATTTTCTTTATTTCTTTCTTAAATTATTTAAAGTATTTAACACTTCAAAGTATTTAACACATAAAAAAGAACAACATTCAAGGAGATCTTTACAACATTTTAAATAGTTTATAACAAAACAACATTAAAAAAATAAAAAAATAAAAAAATAAAAACATTCGCGGGTCATAAGAATATTAGTAATATGATCACGCTCAATGTTCATAGAATTTTCATTGGACGTCTCTGATTGTTGTATGCTTGACTCATCTTATGCTTTGTGATCGCCTATTCTGTCAGTAGGTAGTAAATCCTCATCATCATCATATGGTTGGAACTTAGCATCCTTTATTGCATGCTTCCTAATGAAGTTATGAAGAGCCATAGACGCCACCACGATTTTCACTTGTTTATCATAAGGAAAATTCGGCATGCAATGTAATAACTTCCACTTATTTTTCCAAACTCCAAATGTTCTTTCAATAGTGTATCTAAGTGATGAATGTGCATGATTAAAAATTTCATGCATACCCCTCGAATGGCTTCCACGACGAAAGTCTAGTAGATGATACCACTCCCCTTTGTATGACCCCATGTATCCCTCCATTTGAGGATATCTTGCGTCTACCAAGTAATATTTTCCTGCAAAAAATATACCAATAACAGTCCTACAAAAATATTGAAAAGTATATTTTTTTCATGTATAATTCATAATTGTTATTTTTATTAAATACAAACCTCTAGGTGGGTATGGAAATCATAATTCTTCCTTTTGAATAGCTTCTAAAAAAATACGTGTATCATGTACAGTACCTTCCCATCCAGCCCAAACAAAGGTGAAACACATATGAAAATCACAAACAACTATAACATTCTAAGTATGAGTCTCCCTTCGACCAATATATGATATTTGTTTTGATGGAGAAATTTTAACTGGCACATGGGTTCCATCAATAGCTCCAATACAATCTTTGAAGTATGGCCAATAATGCTCATTATCACGAATTTTGCTTGGAACATCTATAAACTCCCTATCAATAGGATTAATAATGTCAATCGCCATTCTCGAAATGGCCATTAAAACATTAGTAAAATGTCTACTAATTGTTTCTCCTGAATGTTGAAACCTTTCTTGCACTATTCTATTCCCAAACCCATGGCCTAAAGTATTCAAAAACATAGCCATCAACTCTTCAACAGTTAATTTTCTAGTACCTCTTAAATGATATCTTTCCTTCAACTCTTTACACAAGTAAATGAATATGTGTATTTCCATTCTGAAATTTTGTTTGCACCTATCAGGATTACCTTATAAAATCTCTATAATCCACTCATAACATGTTTGAGAATAGGTCCTACAAGGTTCCTCTACAATATATGGCTCAACAAATTCTACTGCTGCAGCTGCTAGAATAAAAAAATCATTTTCATTTTCCTCTTTACCATAATCACTATCACTTGTATCATCTTGAGTGCTATAATCACTATTGTCCATGTCTGCAAGGAAAAAAAATAAAGAAATAAACACAAAATAAATATATAAGCACCCTAAAAAATAAGAAAAAGAGATAAAAATAAATAAATAACATTCAAATAAATCCTTATAGCTTTTCAAATAGTTCCTAACAAAATAACATTAAAAAATAACATTATTCCATGCTACGACAATTAATTTCTCTATTTCCCATTCGCTTGATAAAGTCAATCTGCAACCATGACTCTTTAATAGTTACAAACACCTCTTTATGTGATCTCTTAAGAAATACCTTTGTTGCAAACTTAAGGATATTATTGTCATTTTCTCTTTCAGCAATCCCCCGAACAACATCCATAACCTTTTCAGTATTACATCCAGGTTTATCGTAGCTCTTAGATGTCATTGTATTCTTACTTTCTATTACATTACAAATACTACTCAAATGTTGACTAACGATTTGAACTCCTTTCCTTCTTTTCTTACATTGAACCGCAAGACCAAACTTTTTATTTATTTTATCCCGCGTATCTAAACCAGCAGGAATATTATCAATGCCATGTATATTGAGATTTGGTTCATCATCCAAAACATCTAAATCTTCTACAACATTGTCATCTTCATCAAGCATTATAGATGCAGCATCTATGCCACCAATATCATTAGGAACCAACCCTATGAATGGTGCCCAAGATCCCTCTCTGGTGGCAATTATATCTCTAAACAATATTTCCACCTTCATAGCATAAGCCGAACTTATCGTGCGAAACTTGATTGCTTCTGGAACTTCCTGTATTTAGGTATTTGTAAAAATCAATAATAAAACATTTTTTTAAATCATTTAAATAGAAACAAATAAGTACAAATATTGTACTTGCAAATTTTTTTCCCACCAATCATCGGGCACATCAATTGTCTTTTTCACCGGATCCCATCCAACACCAGTTTCCTTGCCTACCAATCTCTTTCAAATGTTCCACTCTTTTTTCAAACTATCACACTTATTCTTTAGTTGTTTATAGCAATATTGTTCTCCAGTTTTTTCATTAAATTTATCTATCACATTTTTCCATCCTGTCCTATTGAAATGTGTTCTTGGGCGGTTACCAGCATGAATCTCAGTAATACATATGCCTAGATAATCTTCTAGCATTTTTTCAATCCAAACTACTTTCTTTATTTGAGTATCTGCAGTAGCAACAATGTTTCTTTGACCTTTTTTACTCATGTTTGTCACGCAATAAATAAGCTGATAAAATTATAACTAAAAAAGCATGTTAAACACTATTAACAATTAAAAATTTGTTTCAAGTGATCAACGGATAGAATGTAAAAATTCATATTTACATGAATAATATACATGTCCATCAAACAAAAAATAATGAAATCAAGTTTCTACAATAGGAGTAGCATTAAATAGTTCACGTGAACTAATTGTTTCTCCCCCCCATCATATATATATATATAATGAGCATGTTGTACACAAAAACCCATGTGGGATAATTATGTAGCCAAGTGGGGTAGTTTTTTTTTTTTAAAAAAAAAAAGAAATTGTACATAGCGTGCTGCAGTGGGGGATAATTCATATTGTTTTTTTTGGGCAGAAGAACCCACGTGGGGGCTTTCCCACTGCACGCTCAAACCCATCTTCTATCACTGTCTCACTCTCAAACCCATCTTCTATCACGACGCCCAAAACCTTCAATCACTCTTAAATCCAGCTATCTCTCCTTTAACTTCTTCCCTTCGATCTATTCTCTATACTATTCGATGTTTATCTATATTTTTCCTATATATGTTCTGTAATAAATGTCAAGATATGTGTTTTATTGGAAAAAAAGGAGATGAGCAAAAGCAAAATCAAACGGAGCTATAGCTCACTTGCCTGGATTTCCCTCGCTCTGGAGCAGTTCCTGCCGCGGCAACGAGAAGGATTTATCGAAGGGTGGGAAGAGATGCTTATATATGGGTTTAGTTGTCATTTTGTGAAATTTGTAAGCGTATATTTGTTTGTGCATATATTTCATTAATCACAAAATTGGGGCGCGCCTTTCTTCTAATCGTTCGTTTGAGCAGAAGCTTCATTATCCAGCTTATGCTCAAACGTGGGTTTGAACGTTTGAAACTTCAAAAGCCTTTCACAACCATTTTACCAAATGACTGTATTTTGGCTGAAACGAGCTTTTGATGCTTCAGACGCGCGTTTTGGGTCTGCAAACATGCTCTTAGTCCCATATCGGAGAAAGCCAGTATTTTACGTCGATGTAGCCTTCATAGTTAGTCTTAGTCCCACATCGGAGAGCCAACCTTGTACGTCGGTGCAGGGCTTTCTATATAAGTGTTTGTCCTTGGACGTTACTTCCAATTTACGCACGGGAGAACTCCTTATTGTTCAACGAGAAAAGAAAGGTGAGAGTGAAGGAGTGATGAAATCAATTCCATCAATGCAAACAATGTTGCCGGTAGGATTTCGCTTTAAGCCCTTCGATGATGAGCTCATAACCGACTATTTGTTGAAGAAGGTTAAGGGTGAAGAGATGTCCTAGGATGGCATCAATTAGCTTGATTTGTACAGTGAATAGTCTCCCTGGAAATCTGCAGAAATATTTCTGATCCGAAGGAGAAGGTTTACTTTTTCACAGGGCTGAAGAAACTATCCAAACATCGAGTGGGGCGAATAACCGGTTTTGGGGTTTGACACGAGAGTTGTGTTGACAAGATATATATGATTATAAAGGCGATGTTATTGGGGCTAGAAAATTGTTATGTTTCAATGTAAAACAGGGCTCGTGCACTACGAAATCCGACTAGATTATGTACAAGTTCTCACTTGTTGGGGAGCAAGAATAGACTTCCTGGGTCTTGTGCACCCTTCAAAAGAAGGGATTAGAATCATGAGTGGGGATAAAAAGACGCCTTTAAGATCATCACTCTTGTATTGGTACAGACGTGCTGCTACTTAAGGACGAAACCCAGTAGAGAAAGAGGATGTGTTGCGATGTTGATTGCAATGTGCTTCAAGGTGGAAACTTCACTTTAGACACCCCAAAATTCAAAAACTCTCGATTAACACACTGTAGGCGCCCCAAAATTTAAAAATTTTCAATTTACACCCCTAAACTTTCAATTTCAATCAATTTACCCCATCATGACTTTTTTATAAAATTCCAAATTTACCCTTTATTTCCTTTTTTTTTTAATTAAAAAAAAAAAAAAAAAAACGCAGTAGTTCAAACGTCTAAAGTGAAGTTTTACCTCAAATTTAAATACAATTTTAATAGCGACCATATTTCAACGGTTGGCTTGCACCGCCTTCCTCCAATATGGGGGAGCCAACCTTAGTCCCATTTCGAAGAGAGCTAGCCTTCTACGTCGGTGCAGCCTTAGTAGTTAGTCTTATTCCCACATTAGAGAGCCAACCTTGTGCGTCGGTGCAGGGCTTTGTATATAACTGTTTGTCCTTTGATGTTATTTTCAATTTATGCATGGGAGAACTTATTGTTCAATGAGAAAAGAAAGGTGAGAGTGAATGAGTGTTGGAATGACTTCCATCAACGCAAACATTGTTGCTAGTGGAATTTTGCTTTAGGCCCTACGATGATGTGCTCATAATCGACTATTTGTTGAAGAAGGTTAAGGGTGGAGAGCTTTCCTAGGATAGCATCGGTGAGCTTGATTTGTACGATGAAAAGCTCCTTGGGAAATCTGCAGTGATACTTCTGATACGAATGAAAAGGTTTACTCATTCACAAGGCTGAAGAAACTATCCAAAAATCGAGTGGGGCAAATAGCCGACTGTGTGGTTTGGCACGAGAGTTATGCTGACAAGATATATGATTATAAGGGCAATGTTATTGGGGCTAGAAAATTGTTCTATTTCAAGGTAAAACAGGGATCGTACACCACAAAATCCGACTAGATTATGCACTAGTTCTCACTCGTTGGGAAGCAAGAATAGACTTCCTGGATCCTATGCACCCTTCAAAAGAATGTATTACAACAAGAGCTAAGATCAAAAGATGCATTCGAGATCATCACTATTGTATCGGTACAGATGTGCTGCTACTTGAAGACGAAACCCAGCATAGAAAGAGGATGCACTGTGATGTTGAATGCAATTTGCCTTAAGGGAGAAACTTCACTTAAACCCCCAAAATTCAAAAACTCTCAATTTTCACCCTTGAACTTTCAATTTCAATCTCAATCAATTTACCCCCTCCGTTAGTTTTAAACGTTATAAGTGATAAAATGACGTTTATACTCCTAAATTTTTTATAAAATTCCAAATTTACCTTTCTTTATTTTTTTTATTTAATTTAATTTTTTTTAAAAAAAAAAGAAAAAATGTGCAGTAGTTCAAGGGTTTAAAGTGAAGTTTCACCTAAAATTTAAATACAATTTTAATTGCGATCATATTTCAACGGTTGGCTTACACTGTCTGCCTCCCATATAGGGGAGCCAACCTTAGTCCCATATCAGAGAGAGCTAGCCTTCTATGTCGGTGTAGCCTTAGTAGTTAGTTAGTCCCACATCGAGGAGCTAACCTTGTACGTCGGTGCAGGGCTTTGTATATAAGTGTTTGTCATTAGACGTTATTTCCAATTTACACACAGGAGAACTCCTTATTGTTCAACGAGAAAAGAAAGGTGAGAGTGAAGGAGTGATGAAATCAATTCCATCAACGTAAACAATGTTGTTGGTGGGATTTTGCTTTAGGCCCTACGATGATGAGCTCATAACCGACTATTTGTTTAAAAAGGTTAAGGGTAAAAAGCTTTCTTGAGGGTGAAGAGCTTTCCTGGGATGGCATCGGTGAGCTTGATTTGTATAGTGAAATGTCTCCATCGGAAATTTGCGGTTATATTTCTGATCCAAAGGAGAGGTTTACTTTCTCACAAAGCTAAAGAAACAATCCAAAAATTGAGTGGGGCAAACAGCTGGTTGTGGGGTTTGGCACGAGAATTGTGCTGACAAGATATATGATTATAAAGGTGATGTTATTGGGGCCAGAAAATTGTAGTGTTTCAATGTAAAACAGGGCTCGTTCACCACAAAATCTGACTGGATTATGCACGAATCCTCACTTGTTGGGGAGCAAGAATAGACTTCTTGAGTCTTGTGCACCCTTCAAAAGAAGGGTCTAGCATCAAGAGCTAGGATCAAAAGACGCCTTCGAGATCATCACTCTTGTATTGGTACAGACATGCTGCTATCTGAGGACGAAGCCCAATAGAGAAAAGGGATGCGCTGCGATGTTGAATGTGATGTGCCTCAAGAGATAAACTTCACTTTAGATCCATGAACTACTACGCATTTTGACAAAACCCTCCCAAAATTCAAGAACTCTTAATTTACACCCCTAAACTTTCAATTTCAATCAATTTACACTATCCGTTAGATTTTAAACGTTAAAAGTGATAAAATGACGTTTATTCTCAAGACTTTTTTTTTAAAAAAAAATTTCAAATTTACCCTTAGTTTCCTTTTTCATTACTTTTTTTATTTATTTATTTATTTTACAAACGAAAATCGAATTGTAATTTGGTCTTTTTAGGCATTTCCGTTAGAAGTTAACGGCAAAAACTAACGGAAGTGGTAAATTGATTGAAATTAAAAGTTTAAGGATATAAATTAAAAGTTTTTAAGTTTTAGGAGGTCTTTTCGAAATACGTGGTAGTTCAAGGGTCTAAAATAAAGTTTTTTCTCTTTTTTTTCTCTCATTTCTCTCTCTCTCCCTCGTACTAAGAATAAAAAATAATAGAAACAATATTTAAATGAAGTAAAGAGTTGAATACAAAAAAAAAAAACTAAAAAACTAATAGCTAAAATACAAAAAACAATTATATTTTTAGTAGCTAAAATGACTAGATGCTCTAAGCCCTCATTTGGTACACAATAGTTATTAAAAAAATAATAATAATAATAGAAATGGGTATTACTAAATATAAAAATAAATAAATAAATAAATAAAATATTAGAATTGAATAATCATCTATATTCTTTTGTTTGATAACAACAAATGCACTCACTTAAATTGAATCAGAATTTCTAAAATATCCAAAATTTATGTGTATAAGAAAATATTTAACGAGTGGCTAACCCAACGGGTGTCTGACCATCCATAGAATCAATATTATGAATTTTTTTTTTAAAATAAAAAAAATCCAAAAAACAAAAGAACAGGCTTTAAAAACCTCATCCTCTTCATCTAATTTATTTTTAAAAACCTCATCCTCTTCATCTAATTTATCCTCTTTGATTTTTTTTTTTTTTTTTTGTCTTCTCAAATGGAGGAAAAGGAAAGAAAGGAATTCAATCGAGATACCTCTACTTCATCAGCTATCTTACGGAATTATTCCATTCCAAGAGTTTATATTCTACATTCCAGGGTTACGTACCCCAAAGGTACCAATTCTTCAGAAAGCCAATTGAATGGCTCTCATATATTTCATCTTTAAATTAAGACCTATGCTCAAATATATTTTTAAGCAAAATTTAACCTTCAAATTAGGTTGAGAGGTAAATTGATAAGCGTCTTTAAAGCAAGTAATTCTCAAGTGCATTTTAAAAACACTTTGGGCTCAAAAAAGTCAATTTTTCTGACACAACAAGAGAAGAATCTCAACATTATATTGTACATTACAATTGAGTGACATTATGAATACAAGATTCAGAGCACCCAACGGGTTTGACCTCTAGCGGTATGTGAATGTTACATCAAAACTGTCTGGATCATGAAAACAAATATACAGAATCAAGTAATACTAGAGGCCTACCCAGTATGAACGTCCATTGCTGTTTTGAATGGATGACGGTGAAGGAGATGTAATGCACCATTCATACCAAACCTGCCGCATTCCACAACTAAACATCATTAGGAATTATCCAAAATTTCCTGCTCATTGCTATTGTACTTGGACAACACAGTTTGACAACGGTGCTCAAAGAAAAAAAAATCAAATTTAGTCCTTAGGTTCTCATGCGATTTTAATTTAATCCTTTGAATTTTCAATTTTGATAATTATGTTCTTAAATTTCCCTCTCATTCAAATTAGATCTCTGTCAACTTACTGTCTAATTAATTGACGGTATGTCATATCAAACCAATCAATTAATGTTATGACTCATTTGACAAGTCATGTCAATTGTACGTGCCAAGTGACAAAATTGGCTGGCCACCTCTTTTTCTAAAAAAAAAAAAATTGCTTTTAAATTTTTGAAGTCGTTATTTAGAGTACATTTTTAATTGGCACATGTCGTGCCAAACAAGATTCATGTAGCATTAATTGATTGGTCTGACATGGCATACCATCAATTAATTGGATAACTCGACAGAGATTTATTTGAAATCATATGAAAACCAAAGGACTTAATTAAAATCACATGAAAACATAAGGACTAAATTTGGTTTTTCCCAAATAATAAATCTACAAAAGATATTAATAAATCCTAGACGTGTAGTAAAAGAATTTACCTTGGCAGGACCACAACAACGCCAAAAATGTACTTCTAGAGAAGAACCAGGATGCACAACTACTGGCGTCCTCAGTGGGAAAAATATTGAAAACCTGAATAACACAAGGAGAAAATCAACAGCCAAGCATTCAGAAAAGAACCATCACATAATTCACCTCAGGTTCATCTTCAGCATATAATGCCAATGTTATACGGAGTACAAAATATATTTTCTTTTACTTTTTTTTTTTTTTTGTTTACTAAAACTTTTTTACGATAGGTAAAAACACATAGGGATATAATAGTAAAATTAATATTTTTTTTTAAAAAAAGGAAATGTAGGGCAATCCCTCGCTCTGGCTGCAGAAAGCTAGAGCAGCAGAGCGGTTGTGGCAGCCCCCATGTTGCTAATGTGCGCCTATCACACTATCGTGCGCCACAATTAAACCTCTCCCGTGGAATACCACGCCACCCCTACCTCAAGAAGGAAGCGCTCGGCCTCGGGCGTTTCACCCTTTGTACTAAAAGTCTAAAAGTGTGGACAATATTTCACCAAAATTGGTTAATAACTGAGCTCCCTCACACACATCGTATAGCCCACAAATAAAAAGCCATACTGTGTACTTGAGAGCAGATGAGAGAGATCTGAATTACATGATATGGTTGGAAACAAAGAAGCGGGAGATCCCAAAACATATTTGAGCTATTAATAGCAATTGCCGGGTGCTACATTAAGGATCACAGGATTGAAGTGAAAAAGTATCTCGCACGTAAAATAGAAGGGAATCAGATGCCTTACCAGCTGAACATGTTTGGTGTTGCTGTTGTTGGTTCAATACCAAGATGTATATCTTTGTATAATTTTGCATCAAAATAGCCAGCAAATCCTGTGAATAAGGTGCGCAAAAGAGGTCAATCTGAAATATCCCACCGGAAAAAGAAGATAAAAAACTCTTCGGCATTTGGGGAAAAATTAACATGACTTTATCCAAAACTATTAAAGAAAAAGAACTAATGAAGTGTGGATTAAAGGCATGGTGCCCTACACCCTGGTTTGGGTGGTTAAAACTAAGCTGAGCTAGGTAAAAATGTATAAACCTTCTAAATTTATCACCTGGACTTCAACAGCATGTTTCTTATCCTATGCTACTATTTTGAAAATTTCCTACACTGGTTCAAGATAATTGTAAGAGTACCAGCCTGATATTCATAGGAGTAAAAGGACAACATCCCCAAAAACAAGTTCATGGGCAATATGATAGATCTGGACAATTCATCTTCAACTACAGAACATAAATAAAACTCAGCCATCCCATACCATGCACCATGGAAGATCCAGTCTCACTGGGTATGTCAAACTGAAGCTTCATGTAGCGCTGATTGCTTTTGTTAGTCGACCGATTTGGATGAGTAAATGTAAAGACCTGTCAAAGTGGAAAACAAAAGGAATTACACAAACAAATTAATATCAAGTTTCCTAGGGAGAAGAAAATATTGCCACATGAGACGACATAAAACATGTTAAGAATATATCAATTAAATACTATAACAAACAAGTACCAATATATTAGAAGACAAGCATAGACCAAATAATGTTTTCACATTAGGGTTAGTATGCCTTTTTCTTTTCATAAGTAGGATAGAAAGCCATCCGAAACAAAAACTCACAGGTTGAGAAGGAGCAAGCCTTGCTACATTGTGCAGTTTGACAACGTAAGCAGTTTCGAAGTGCACAACATCTTTATGTGACTTAACCTGCAAGGTAACCCGAAATAGTTCAAACAAAATGCTTTAATTAGAAAATAAAGACGCAATTTTAGAGCATAAAGACAAGGGACATACATCATTATACAGCTTTGAAGCTGTTATTGGTTGAATGAAACTTGTGTATCTGAAAGAGGCATATCATAATTTCATGAAAGAAGCATATTATATGAAAATACTAATGAGGCATCAATAAATGAGTCAACTTCTATTCTGCTCAACAAGACTCTTTAATAGTTGGTATATAACTGCACTTTCAAACCGCTTCCTGGGAGAAAAGTCAACCCCTTGAGCAACCATTGGCCTAAGAATGACTTAAGAGAACAATCTCTCTTGCCACTGAATCACATAACTTCCGCAAACACTTGACAACTGACAAGGGGCAACTGCTCAATGGGGGTTTTACCATGTAAACCCTTATTGGCAGTACAATGTACACATCAAGAGCAATATCATTTTCACCATTTCCCATTCACTAATAAAGATTTGGAAAGCAGAGCTCAGTGCCGTTGGTTGACCCGTTTGACACATTTATGAAATTATATATATTTTTATCTAATAAATACAGGTTCAAACAGGTTGTGTTTTGGTCGAAATGGGTACTGGTCTTGTGGGTTGGGCCAAAGGAGTTAAACAAGTGGGCCGTATCATGGTTAAAGGGTTCGACCCGTTTAACTAAACAGGTCATGTCCGGGGTGAACCTTAACGGATTGGCGAGTCAAGCAGGCCAACCCGGTTTGCCAGCCCTAAACTAGATCTTATTGAAAGGCTAATGAACTGAATGAAACTAATCCCAATTGACCACAAAGCCTAACCATAGGATTGAAAGACAGCCAATAAGAAAAGGAGAGTGAAAAGAGACAGAAACAGAGATGGAGTGTGGTATATGAATACCAAGTATTACTAACCATCAAGTAATGAAGCATATTGCCCATTGATCTTTCCTTATATGCATGCCAACCATTAAGTAAACAAGCATATCGCCCATCCAAATTCCTCAGCAAGAATAACAATCCTAGATACTTTTTATATAAGTATAAAAATCAATGACTTGAAAAGAATACTATACTTACGAGGACGGTATTGAAATCCCATCATCTTTCAAAAACCTCTGGGCTCCATCAAGGCATTCAGGAGACAGTTCATTGTCACCAAAAGAACCTAGCAGTTCACTAACCTAAGAAACAAAAGGGCAAAGAAATAAGCAGGCATCAAAGGGGTATAATGATATAAAAATTGATTTGCCACGGTAATATGCACATACCAAAATATCAGCTTTCTCAGGAGCATCCCAGTACCGCATATCGCTAGAAACTATGGTAACAATGTTTTCCCAGCCCTCTAGCTTGACTAGACTCTGCTCCAAAAAATAAAATGTTACAGTGCTAGTAAAAGGTGAGCAATGGCAATGCTCAAAAGATAACTTCTTTTTTGATAAGTAGCTGAAATATCATAAAAAGTATAAGGCGCCCTCAGGTACACATGAAGTATACAAGAAAAACCACATAGCTAGAAGGGTCAAAAAAAAAAGGAAAACCAAGCATTTGAATTATCTGCTTACCTAGGTTAAATGATAAAATTCTAAATCAGAAATTAAAAAAGAATCAGTCTAATTGACTTCAGTAGTTTATGAACCAATATGACAATTATTTGCATATTTTCCAGCATGTTAACTAAGTTCTGGCAAGGTACCACAGTTTGCAAAACAAAAAGATCTGCAACTCACATGTAGTGTAACAACTGCATTAGGATTTTTCTCCACAGCATAAATTTTAAGCTTGCGCCCGGTTTCTTCAGCAGCCTATGTATGAAAAGGAGGAAAATAGAACATAAATAATAAAGAAATTAAGTTTCACCATGCAGAATGCAGTCTAAAGACAAATAAGCAGCAAGTAGAGGAATGTACTTGCAATGACGCCCTAACAAGAGGTCCACGTCCTGCTCCCACAACCATCAATACCTTGCCACACAATTAAGGAAAATCAAATCAAGTCATAGTTTTAGACTACAAAAACAAAATCATGTACATATATGGACGTACTGATAAAAAAAATAAAAAAAAATCGAAGAAATTGCAAAAGCCATGGATCTCTTACAGTGGTTATCATCAATGCCTTTCCATCAGGGACTCTATCTTGCAAAGCCTTACAAATTGCCCTTTGGTACTAGCAAATAATAAACAGCATGAATATTAATTCAAACAAATAAATACATCACTAGTTGCAATTATGTAGCAATCACGCCATATAAATAGTACATCGCACAACCACAAAACTGCCAATCATAGTCTGTATACCTACTAAAGATATAGACTATCGCCTATCAACAGGACTGCCAACCATCAGAACTTAAAAAAAAAAAATTACATGAAAAAAAGAATCACAGAACGCAGTCATACCTGAATGTATTTCACTGCATCTTTCTCAAATGTCTCATAGGTTTGAGCCTCAAGGTTATCCATCAGAGGCTGCATTCAAATAATAGAAAGGCCCAGCTTGTAATTACTACAAGAGTGTGAAAAAAATATAGCACCAGGCAGAAAAAACTTACTTGCAAGGGCGACTGTAAAAAATCCCTGTAACCAAGCTGTGCAATACATACAAAAGATAGATGCTCAAAAGAAAAACAATAACAGGTAAAGACTTACTCCCATTTCTGTGCATATGAGAGAGAGAGAGAGAGAGAGAGAGGGACAACAAGCTACCTCAAATCTTTCTTGTTCAGGAAGTGGATCCATTCTTTGATAAAGATAACCAACATAGTCCAAATATGACCTCAGGGGATGTCTATGTACACCTGAATGGCAAGAATAAATTATTTTTGATAAGTAATCAAAATGCATTAAAAAGTACAAGGGCGTAACCCAAGAATACAAGTGAAACAAAAAACCAGAAAAAGAAAAAATGTCAAGAAAATCATGAAAGCTAGAAAAATGAAAGCAATCAAAGGCAGTAGTCAGTAGTCAGTGGTAGGGAGAAAGATCCTCAAAATCAGTCCCTTATTCTAGAGGGGGAATATTGTCCAAAAAAGTAAAATGACAATATTACCCCTCTTAAAGTAAGGAACTGGCTCCTCTCCATTTCATTTGAAATAGAGAGGATCCGTTTACCAATGGTAGAGTATTGAGGAAAAAAGCCATTAATTCCACCACCATCCTCTTACGGTATTCAAAACTTCAATTATTTATTTCCCTCCAAATACACTACATTAGGCAAGATAGAACTATCTTCCACATTGCCGCACAAGTCCTACACTATGAAGACTACCAGATTGCCCTCTCCAACTGGCGAAGAGGTCTACCACTCATCTAGGCATGACCCAATCTAACCCAAAAAGATTGAAAATAGTATATTTCATAAGGCACTAGCAATCGCACAGGGAATAAAAGGTGATCAACGGATTCTCATTCTCTTGCACATGCAACACCAATTTATTACAATGATATGTCGCTTCCTTAGGTTATCTACAGTGAGAATCTTTTCTAACATAGCCAACCAAACAAAGAACGCCACTCAAAAATGCAAGCACAACATCTAACTCCCAATCCTATTCATCTCGTAAAAAAGATGCATTCCACTAATATGTAATCAAAATTTTATTAGAAAGCGCAAAAAGGTGCAATCCAACTACACAAGTATAAAAGAGAAACACCTAGCTAGAAAGGAAAAAAAATCAAGAAAAGCATGAAAATCAAGTACATTAGGAAAGTCTAAAACTGTTGTCGAGAGGTAAAAGACTCTAGTTTCAATACCATCCGCTTACAGCCTTCGAAACCTATTATTTATTTCCCTCCAAAGACATCACAAAAGGAAAGGCAACATCATGTTACATATTGTTGCACTCTAAGAAATGTCATATAACCCTCTCCAACAAGCGAAAAGGTCTACCACGCTTCTAGGCATAACCCAAGACGGCCCAATACGACTAAAATTAACACCCCACAAGGCACTAGCAACCTCAAAGTGGAGAAGTTGATCCACAAACTCCCCACTCCTCTTACACATACAATACCAATCGACCACAAAGACATGTTACTTCCTTAGATTATTCAAAGTGAGGATCTTTCCAAAGGCGGCTGACCAAGTAAACAACACTCCTCTCAAGAGAGCCTTACTCCGCCAATTATGCTTCCACGGTAAGGGAGAACCATCATGGGAGCAAGGGCATTGTAGAATGATTTAACGTCAAACAAACCTCTCTTAGAGATGGCCCAACAAAGCTTCTCTTTACCTCCCCGCCCTCAATATAAAGGAGTACAATATATTAAAAATCAAAGCAAAGACATCCATCTCTCAATTGATGAAGTTATTTCTTATATTCGAGTTGACTAGTCGATAAAAGAACTTCATGCACTTGCCACCCTCTCTTAACCACAACACCCTTGGTTCCTACCTCCAACTCACCTCTTCTAAAAGAGATATCCTCTCCAAATCACTAACAGCTTTACCCTTCCTCATTTTCTCCTCATCACATAAAGCTCTCTTCTTCCAAACCGTCAAGAACTCGTAAATCATCAAAAAAATATTTTTTCTATCTCCATGTTGCCAAACATCTCAATCCAAACTCATAAATTAGCTTGCAATGCCTTCAGTTTGCAAGCCAAAATGAAACTCAGAGAACCTTGAAAGTCGTAAGAAGTTCACCATTGTTTCACCCTATCCAAAGAACCCTATGATTTTAACCACATATTTTGGAACTTGAAATGCCTTCTACCTCCATGAACGCCTGCACAATCAAGAAGAATAGGGAAATGTTCCGGCGAAAGTCATGGCAGTCTCATCTGGGACGATTTAGGAAACCGCGCTTCCCAATCAAGAGAAATGAAAAATCTATCAATTTTATGCCAAGAGGGCGGATCCAAATTGTTTGACCATGTAAATGTTTAGCCTACAAGATGAATAACCATGAGCCCCTTATCGAAAATGAAATAAGAGAACTTCACCACAACTGGACAGAAACAGACGAATTCGCCTAATCTCTCACTCGGAAATCGAGTGAAATTGAAATCTCCTCCAATGCACCACGGAAAGTTTCACCAACGAAGCAAATCAGCCAATTCATCCCATAAAAACTTTCCATCTTAATTGAAATTCGGACTACATTTTAGAATTTTTAAAAGAACGGGTAACAACAAACTCCCTCACAAACTCTTTGACTTTTTCCCACCACCCTCCTATCCCACTTAAGAGCAAAATCCCACCAGAAGCCCCATTTGAATCTAAACAACAGAAATCCACATGTTGGCAACCCCCAAAAAATATGCACAACACTACAAGACATGCGCCAATTTAGTTTCCTAAAAAAATTAACATTTGCCTTCCACTCTCTTAGCAAATTTCTAACTCTTAGGTGTTTATTCCCCTCATTCAACCCTCTTACATTTCAGGGTAGCAATCTAGGCTTCATAATGAACTGAAAAATCCTTCCCCTTAACTCTCTGCCTTGGCTAGAACTTCCATCTTCAAAGTCATAATTAAAAGAACATGCCAATCTTTTTAATTCTCCTTTACCTTTGTTAGCTGGGTTGGAAAAGGAGGCCAATTTATCCTTGTAATGACTTGCTTCAATGGCTGTAAACAAAGCCTTGTTTTCCTCTTCAAACCCCTCACACGATATTCCCACACAATCCTTCACCTTCTGCAGGACCCAATCTGATGTACAACAGATTATCATGGATAGAAACAAAAAAGATACTACGACATGATAACCACAATATCATGTGCAGTCATAAACTACAACTCATGTTACTAGTGCTCAATCATTAGCATTCTAAAGAAAAACAGAAGAAAATATCAATTGTCCCATTCAACCATTTATATTTCTTTCTCCAAAAAAATAATTACTAAACCAATTTCCAACAAGACTCAGCATCATACACTTACTAGCCAGAGGTAGGAACTCACCATCGAAATTACTATCATTATTATTGGCAGCCAAATCTGCACTCCCCTTTGGAAGACCATGTACTGGTTTTCCAGATATGACAATCTGAGAATAGACATTTCCAAGGACACAGATTACTAAAATTTGAAATAAAGTGAAGTAATTGCGAGATATAAGACAGACCACTGACTTGGACTATCACTCTCAATTCAATACAAAGACTGCATCAAATTTGAAGTACTTTGATGCAATATCAAAATTTCACAAGCCATCTAAATAATGATTCTTCGCGTGCAACAATTACCATGCATGTTACACCAACACCTTTTGGATCTAAAACCATGATGGAAAAAGCCAATTAATACCAGTCAATTCCAGAATGGAACCAAGTACCACGTTGATATGCAATGGATCATCACCCAAAGAGAATCTATCACTCTCATACTTCATTTCAGGCCATTTTTTGAGATACAAAAGTTCCTCACAGCATTTTACCAGGGTTTTTTAACCCTCAAGGTGGGGGATGAGCAGCAAAAAAAAAAAAAAAATTCTCCACAGGAGCGTAAGAGTCGATGAAGTTTGAATTCCATTCTAGATACCTGAACAGAATGGTTGAAAAACTCCGTAATTAGCTTCTGGTGGCGCTTTGACAAGCATGGATAACCCCTAGCATTAGTTAGAAAAGACTGCCGAAGCAACAACAACCTCATCACATAGGTGAAGTAAAAAAGCAGTATGCTTAATCTTCTAAAGAGATGATAATAAACCTTAAAGACATACTGACATCAGTATCTATAATCGCTGCTCTTACAGACTCTCCAAACCAACGTCCAAGTGAGTTTGCTGAAGGTAGTGAACTCCTATGAACAGGTGAGTACAATAAGTACTGAGAATAATAGGTGGTCATTCTTGCACAATATCTTCTAAATAGTAGCTTTATAGAAATACAATGGATCATAGGCCTTATTTAACTCACAAAACATCAAGGGCAATTGACAATTGACTGTGATGTTCACAAAGCATACGAAATGAATTCCACAGCTCCCAGGAATCAACCTGTGTGGCAGAAACAAAGAGGTAAACAAAAATATAGTAGGCACCTTAAACAGCCATTTCTTGACAATTTCTAAACCTTCAGTTCTCATTTTTTATGTGTCCAAATCAAAAAGGTCATTGTTAGGTAAGTCGATCATCATTTCTGATAGTTCTTTTTTACTTTTTCACCAGATGCAAAATAGCCATTAAATTCACAAAAAAGGGTGCTAAAAACAGTCTCATACGACTCATAAGAGTCCAACAAGATCAAGAAGTAGAATCCGTCATCCAGGCACAAAAGGCAAAAAAAAAAAAAAAAAAAATTCACAAAACCCCCACCTAGACTTCCATACGTTTTTAAAGTACCCCCCAAATTTCAAAAACTCTCAATTTAGGATATCAAAATTTCAATTATTTGCAATGTTCCCTTTCTATTAGGATTTTCTGTCAAATCTTATCAAATTTTCCAAAATACCCTTGTGTAAAAAAATAAAAAATAAAAAAATTGCAAAGAGTCAAGTGTAGATATTTTTAAAAATTCCGTTAAATCCTGACCAATGCTTGAACTTTGCAATTTTTATTTTACTTTTTATAATAAAAAACATGAGTATTTTGAAAATTTTGACATACTTAACGGAAGGGGAACATTGCAAAAAATTAAAAGTTCGATACCCTAAATTGAGAGTTTTTGAACTTTGGAGAGGTAATTGCAAAAGTGATGAAAATTTAGGGTAGTTAAGTGAAGTTTCTCCCAAAAAAAACAAACCTCAAGTTCATTCAGAGGACATTGCACGGGCCAAAACATTTGGCTTCTTAACTCAGTCCAAACACACCAACATAAGCACAAAGCAAGCTCCCCACAAGAGGCAAAGACAACACAAGACCACAAATTTATAGTCATGCTTTGTGGGTCATATGGCCCTAAACTCACCGACCTGCAGGGTCAGTGTGGGACAAAGGCCACAGTTTCAATAATTACTTTGGCCACCATGTAGCAGTCAAAGAGTCATTTTATTGGTGCGTTGGGTTAAGCTCATAGACTGTCTGCTAAAGAGTTCGATTTGATATTTAAGATCGAGTACAAAAGATCTTTCAAGGTAAGATTAAGTGCAATTGAAGGTGACTACTCACCAAACTATTGGAGTTTATATCCATAGAGTCATCATCTGTCTTCAACAAGGGAATCCTAAGCCACAACTTTAAAACGGAAGTAATAAGAACAAAGAAATAATGAGACAGAAAAGAAAAATAAAAAAAAAAAAAAAAAAAGTACAAATTTGGTATAGAGTGGCACCTGCATATTGTTTACGCCCAGTAATATCTGATTAACACACCTAGCATAATTAGCACATGATGTTCCCTTAGGAGCAGGAAGAAGGCATGCCTGCAGCAGATAAGTAAACGGTAAACAGTGAAAAACATTAGCCTTTAATCACATATATAAATGGGGTTTTTCAGGAAACGACCACATGTCAAAGAATGACACATACTGCAACCACCATAAATGCACACTCCTCAAACAAATAGGATATATTACAGTACTTCCATACGGAAGCTTCAATCACATATTCAGTATTAGAATTAGTAAAGATAAAATGGACCTCATCAACTAGTCACTATACTTGATTCTTGTTGCATGTTAATCAGATGACAAATACAGGTACTTCTTATAGCCCCAAAAAGACTTTCTTTGGGAAAGCTAATATATTTAGGACTCAAGTAAAGAATTCACATATCATATCCATGCATTTAGTTTTCCCAAAATTGTCCACCCATAGCTTGAGGATGGAATGCAGGGAACAATTCTTAAACATGTTATTCAATCAGAGTAAGGGATAATTTGGTGCCCTTTTCACGATGGGAAAAATATTATGGACAGATAATTAGGTGAGCAAGACAGTTTTGTAGGAAGGAGAAATAGTTCACAAGTTCATTTCTCTCATTGAAGTGCATCCGGCATGCAAAATTATCAACATGTCACAAACCTGAAGGGAAAGATGAGAAGCCCAAGCTACTTCTTGCTTCAGAGTGGTTTCAGAATCCATCCGAAGAATCTCATCCTCCGAGTCCAAGTCAATCCATGAGCTAATTTTTCCTGAATAAATTTAAGAGCCCACTTTCTAAGGGAGTTCCAAGATTTACAGTGCCAAATGGATACAACAAAAAATAACAAATTAGCCTATCATTTAATCAAGCAGCATCCCCTGAGATTTCATGGTGAAGGCACATCATAATGAAAGAGCAATAAATATAATAGGTAGAAATGACCTTAGCAGCTGCCATAATCTCTCTATAACCAGTAACAATGCGTTAAATGACCTTAGCCAGCTGGATCACCAATTCAACTACACTCTTAACAAGATCTCACCTTGTTGCTAACAATAAATAATGGTAGAGAATAATTCATACCCACAACATGACTACTCCATTGGGATGGGCTCAAAACCAAGTCTGACCCAGCAAAGGGCAGAACACCCGATCCACCAGTGCCTTTCTCCATTAAGCTTGGCCGATAAGCGGGATCCATCTACACCATGATGTCATATAAATATGTAACTGCTATTGTGTGTTCAAACATACAAGAAATATGTCTTTTATTCCCAAGTCAAAAAACAAATTTCACGTACACTAATCTTGACTTTGATCAAATAGAGAGTGTGTACATGTGCGATCAAAATGCAACATTTGTAAATTGATTGTTCTTACACCCATAAATCACGTTCATGCTTTTGCAAAATCCACATTTTAGCAACCCCACAGTAGGAATAGATGTCCAATCCGTGCTTGTCCCACTCACCAAATAGCAAACTAATCAGAAATTATAGTGCTTGGAATCCTGATAGTTCTTTAAAAACTGAAATGTGGGTTTGATGGGCATCAAAGTTAAATTAAAATATTTATTCATGGATGGTAAAAGTAACAAGTTTACATCTAATGCAATTTGAACATCCCCTACAACCGACTTTGTTCAAGAAACTTATCAAAAAATTATGTACCAACTTTGCTCAGGACAAGATGCATTCATCAAAATATCATACAAGAGCAAGAATGTATTGAAAAGAAAAGTTTAAAAAAATGAAGAGAAAAAAAAAAAAAAAAAACTGATTCAGACATCTAATACATTCAAAAGAAACTATTACCCAAAAAAAAGTATTTGCCATGTTTTATCCTAGATAAGTGAGATTAAATTTGAGTGGCATGAAACCGAGTTATGGATAGAAAGAAAACTACTGAAATGAAAATGATATATGAAACAAGAGACGCAAAAGTTTGAGATATACGGATGGAAGGGCACAGTCAAACAACCACAGAGAATTACAAAAGAACAAATATAACAACTATCAGCATTGAAAGAAAATTTGAGTAATGCACAAACTAACGAGGTTATGTCATACATTTGGTACACAAATTAAATATGAAAACTCTAAACATTTTTTTGACGATTAATAATTTATTAAAAATAACTATTATTGTTAGACCACATAAAAGACCCCCTGCAAGGGGAAGATCCATGAGATCATGCTCAAAAATAAAGTTAGAAAACTCCATCATAGCGGGGCAATAACAAGCTTCCTCTAATCTTTCACTAGGAAAACGGGTGACATTGAAACCACCTCCAATGCACCACGGCATATGCCACCAACTAATTAGGCCAACCAACTCCTCCCAAAGAGACCTTCTAACACTATTATAATTAGGAAACAACAAACTTTCCCACACACTCAATCTTCTCCCCCTCTTGAAGCTGAGTAACACCAATCCACATGTTGACATCCCCACAAGCTTCACAACACTACTAGAAATAACCTCCAGTTTAGTTTCCTATAAACAGATAATGTCCACCTTCAACTACCTAAGGAGATTTCTGACTCTCAACCACTTGTCACCCTCATTCAAGCCTCTCGCATTCCAAGAAAGCAACTTAGGCTTCAAAAATCCCACTTTCAACCCTCCCATTGTTCCTACCCCGGAAAGAACTGCCACTGTACGCATCATAATTAATGGAACAGGATAACCTTCTTGGTTCTCTATTACCTTTTTTTCCTAGGTTCAAACAAGAACCCGCTCCCTGCTCAAAATTGCTCGCTTCAATAGCCACAAACATGACCAGGAGCCCCTCTTCAAAACCCATCACATGAAAGCCCCCACAAAATGGTGGATTTCCTTTACAATCTGCAAACCCCAGTCTAAAGGCAGCGTCCCAGCTTTTTTCTTATTCTTTACCGCTGGACAACAATTCAACGAAGTGGGCTCCACCACCGAGAACATATCCAGCTCCAGACAATGTCAGGTAACAACGGTGTCAAAAAAAACTCTTAACACGTTTATCCTTACCTTTCCTAGAACAGTCCCCCTGCACCACCTTTTTTGATAAAGAGAAACCCCTTGGGTTATTCAGCAAAGCACACAACTTGGAAGAGAGCCTCTTCATAAGGAAATTCTACGAAAAAATTGGTGACCTCCTTCACTTCGAATTCTCATGAAGCAAAACCATCTACCCCTCCGTCTTGCCAAGCCCAATTAGGCTCAAAGCCACAATGGTTCACCAGTGAAAGCCCAAAAGAAAAGGGAACCAAATCCACCACCTCCCCAACAAAATCTGTAGAGAAGGAGTGATCACGTTCTTCAACTGGAGTAACCAACCAGTACTGAAGGGCTCCAGCCACTAGCGAGACCGCCAAAGGAACCCGTGATCGCATGTTGGGTCCACAACATTTTGTCCAACTCCCTTGAATGGGTATTTTTAGGAGTATAATAGGTCAAGGAACAGATGAAGGGCTCCAGGTCCTAATCTTGAACTACCCTAATGAAAGTCAGATTCCAATAGATATAATTGTTGGAGAAGTCCAAGTAATAAGACACTAAGGTATCTTTCTCACAAGCTATAGAATAGGTTCAAGGAAAGACAACTTGAGAACCATTTCTAGCATCATTCCAAAAATGAATGTGGGATCCATTTATATGCCTACATTTAGAGAACTAACATAAGAAATTTTTCTATCTTACTTCGCTATTACTTTTTCTTATGAATTACTTCTCTATTACTATTTAAACCAAGCTTTCTGGATTTTGTTTCTTCCTTCATGTTACATAAGTTAAAGGCATTGATAATCATTCACCATAGAGTAACTAGTTGTAAACACCTTGGTCCACCCACAAGGATTTCGAATTCTGTCAACCAATGCTATAACAACTGCGGAATTTTGCCCATATTGCAAACTTACTAGCATTCATGCAAAATTTATTGAATTAAAAAAGCCATACAATTAACTAAAAAAGACCTATATGTGAAACAACACTCTCTCTTCTCTCTAACCCCAACCTTCAAACCCATGAAACACAACCAAGATACTCCTCCCTCCTCCTCCCCTTTCCCCTCTACTCCCCACGTCCTCCTCCCCCCTCCTTTTCCCACCTCTTTTGAGGCTCCAACTGCCTCTTTGGAGGCCCTACTTACCTCTTTGGAGGAGGCCCTATTCATCGCCTTGGCGATTTATCCTGTTTCAACAGCTCCGTCGTCTCCTCCTTTACTGCAGATTGTCCATTCTACGCCTCCTCCAACTGTTCCCAATTTCAAATCTACCTCCTTTTCGAAGTTTTTGGATTTGGTTTTTTCAAAACCAAATTTGTTCACTTCAGGAAGTTCCACCCCCAGACGAGCCATTCCACCTTACTCCCGAGCCTCTCAGCTTCTAGCTGCCACCAACAACTCCACCGACCACCACACGCCAGCATGACGCCTCCTTTCCTCCCACCCGCCATCTTCCACCTCTGCTACCAACTTCTAAGGTTGCTTTATGCCTCCCGACATCCACTACCAACGCATGGTCTTCACGCGCCGACGAGTGGCTTACACGCGTTGGCTTTCAACCGTATCCACCTTGCCTTCCTCCGCCCCACCCTCCACCAATGTTGTTGTTTGTATTTTTTGTTACTTTTTTGTTGCTTTCTTGTTGTCTATCCCTAATTCCCTTCCTATGTTTCTTCGTTCCTACTGTAGTTGTTACCCAACAGGTGTTCAAGTAGCGTTAAAGGGTATCTTGTGGGTCATGTCCCTATTTACGCCCGCTTCTCTAAGGGGTTTGGATAGAGTTGAAGGATCTCGTAACAGTCATGCCGCTGCCTATGCCTTGTTTCACTGCCTTTACTGGCAACCAAAATTTTTGGTGTTCGTGCCAAGTATGCATAGGTCTGTGTCATTCATTTGGTGCATTCTCTCATTTCTTATGTTTCCTCTATCTATTTATGGGCTTATTGTTGGGTTGCCTAGCTATTTTTTGCTGTTTTTAATTGTAATCCTTATTTGATGTACTTACCCCCCCCAAAAAAAAAAAAAAAACTATATGTGAAACGAATGTCTCACTTCACAATTAAATGCTAGCAACAAATTACTATGCTTTGTTTGGATAGAGTTGAAGGATCTCGTAACGGTCATGCCCCTGCCTATGCCTTGTTTCACCGCCTTTACTGGCAACAAATTAGGTGAGCCTACTACCAGTCACACAAAATGAAAGAATGAAAGTCATTCAGCCAACATCTAAATGGCTAGGTAGCCACTAGAAGCTAAGTAAAACAGAAACAGACTCAAAACTCAACTACTACCACGAACCATTTTAATCTAGAATACACCACCAATTATTTTCATTCATGACCAAAACATCTCTAATGATATGTGACAAAATAAACCAGTTCCAAATACTGGTGCATTACAATAAACCATCGAAAGTATCAAATACTGTGGCAAAAGCGCTAATGAAAATAATACAGAGTGTCCAAGAAGGTGTTGCTAACGTAAAGATGCTTGGTCCAAAGGAAGCCATAGCATGATTATTGCACATAACAATGTAGTTGACAGCCAAAAGGTGAAACCAACTTTTTGCTTCACGTCTAAGGCCATAAAAAAAGTGCTGCTGTTGGTAAGCTTACTGACCATTCGCATAAAACAGCAGCTGTGAGGCAATATGTGATCGGCTAATTGGCCACCAAAAGCATATAATACCTCCAAGCTCTTGGTAAATAACCAAACATGCACAGCACGATCATTACAAAGCTAAAATTTACTTGAAGTAACATAGAGTGCCATAATGAGTTATTATCAATACCAAGTCTGACAGAGTATATTTGCTCAACATTGAAAACAATCAATCAATTCAGTGTAAGTCTGTGCCTCTGGCGTAAACCTATCTTCCTACCCATCACTTAAAATCAAGCAAACATGATTTACCATCACACAAATCGCTAATTAGTCTTAACGAAAAACATAGAAGAAGTACAAATTATATGAATGTACTTAACAGCCCCACAGTGAAACTCCATAGCCCAACAGCTTCACTATCAAAGGCCACTAACAAAACATTCATTTAGGTGAGCTTACTGACCATTCACACAATATTACAGCCATTACGCTGCCATGTGACTGGCTAATTGGCCACCATACCACAAATACAAGCACAATGCCCTCATCTATATATACACTAATTCGCCACAATATACATCATAAGCCTATCTTCTTCCACATCAATTTAAATCAAGCAATCATGACTTACAATCACACACATGACTAATTGCTCTGAACAAAAAACATAGAAGAAGTACAAATTGATATAAATGTACTTAACAGCCCCACAGTGAAACTCCATGGCCCAACAGCTTCTCTATCAAAGGCCACTAACAAAACGTTCCTTTAGGTGAGCTTACTGACCATTCACACAAAATTTACAGCTATTAAGCTGCCATGTGACTGGCTAATTGGCCACCATACCACAAATACAAACACAATGCACTCATCTACATATACACTAATTCACCACTATATACAGCGTAAACCTTTCTTCCCCATCACTTGAAATCAAGCAAGCATGACTTAAAATCACACACATGACTAATTGCTCTGAACAAAAAACATAGAAGAAGTACAAATTGATATAAATGTACTTAACAGCCCCACAGTGAAACTCCATGGCCCAACAGCTTCACTATGAAAGGCCACTAACAAAACGTTCCTTTAGGTGAGCTTACTGACCATTCACACAAAATTTACAGCTATTAAGCTGCCATGTGACTGGCTAATTGGCCACCATACCACAAATACAAACACAATGCACTCATCTACATATACACTAATTCACCACTACATACAGCGTAAACCTATCTTCCCCATCACTTGAAATCAAGCAAGCATGACTTAAAATCACACACATAGCTAATTACTCTGAACAAAAAACATAGAAGTACAAATTGATATGAATGTACTTAACAGCTCCACAGTGAAACTCCATAGCCAACAGCTTCACTATCAAAGGCCGCAAACAAAACGTTCATTTAGGTGAGCTTACTGACCATTCACACAATAATACAGCCATTAAGCTGCCATGTGACTGGCTAATTGGCCACCATACCACAAATACAAACGCAATGCGCTCATCTACACTAATTCACCACCATATACATTACAGATAACTTTCATTTGCGTGTAGAGTGCGATTTGCACAAGAATAAGGCAAAGTGAACAACGATTTCACATTAATGATAAAGAACATTTCTAACAAAATGAAAATGTACAAAAGAATAGCAATGATAGCAAGCAAAAATAGTAGCACGAACCAGAGGAGCCACGGCGAAATCGAAGCCACCGGAAGAGATATTGTAAGCCAAAAGCTGAGGAATGTCATCGTAGAACTCAGTCTCCACCCCGCAGTACCGAGACTCCTTATGCCCTGACCTTTCCCCTAGCGGCATTTTCTTTCAACTGTAATCACAGAGAGAGAGAGAGAGTGAGTGAAGCTGAAAGGGTTTTGGTAGGGTTTTTTTATTGAAGCCAAGGGAAATGTAAATGATATGGTCGGTGTAAATAGGAGCTGGGAATTAGGGTTTTGGGCGGGCCTAGTGGGCGCACTGGGCGGGATTCTTCACCAAAACGGTGTGACAACCGGGGTTGGTGGGGATGGATCGGATTGAAGCCCAACTAATACCGGGTATTTTATGATAGGGGTGAAAAAGTGGTTATAGTTAGTATTTGGGGTAAAACTGCTAACTATAACTGCCAAGGCACTTAACTGGCCGTTAGCAGCTATTTAATAATTGGCCATTAACTGCAAACTATTTTTTAAAAGAAACAAATTTAAAAAATTAAAAAAATAATAATAATAATTTAAATAAAGAACCAAAACAACCTCGCT
>NC_081548.1:6180338-6203872 GCF_901000735.1 Corylus avellana | reverse complement strand
TTTTTTTTATATATATATATATATATATAGAAATCATATAAAAGTATTTTGTATTTTAAATTAGGGTTAAATATCTTATTCACCCCTTTCGTTTAACTTATTTATTTTTTGACTCTTATGATTTACTTTTTGTCATAGGAGGTCCTTCTGGTTTGCCTAAAGATGGAGATGGTCCCTCCATCCAAAATTTGACGGAATGTCATGTCAACACCAATCGTGGTTTGACATGTGTCCATATACTTAATTAAAAAAATAATGTTTTTTAAAATTAAAAAATTATATTTAATAAATTTTTTTAAAAAAAAAAAAAAAAAAAAAAAAGGTGGGAGGGGGTGGGGGGGAGGCTAGCCACCCCTTTGGGCCACTCCCTTTGGCCATGGGGTGGTACCCCCCCCAGACCGATTGGTCAAACCTCAAATTAACATTTTTTAATGTTTTTAATTTTAAAAAACATTTTTTTTTTTAAATTTCGAGGGATGTCCTTGGAAGCCCCAACCGTGGCTGAACTTCAACAGCCTATAAAGGCTCAAGAACTCCCTTGCGAACGGCTGTTGACTAGGCCCAAAAAGCATCGACCATAACACGCAGAAGGATACCAGCAGTACCCATCCGTTGGGTTTTATTTGGCTATGAGCCAAATTCAATTCCACGAGAAGCTCGCGAATCACCGGAGGAAGCGGAAGGCACAACCCCGCCTTGAACATCGCCTCGTACACGGCGACCTCGTGGTTGTAGGCGGAAGGAGTAGCCCCCTTGCTACTGATAGGGATCCAAATGACCACGTTATTAGGAATGGCACATGCATCGCGCAAGCACTTAATGTCCTTGGCAGTGAGGGTTGACCGCCAGCCAAGATATACATCAGAGACGTCTTCACTGGAGGGATTAGCAACGTGCTTGCCTTTGTCCTTACTCAGGGCCGAGAGCAACTCTGGTTTCTTCTTACCTATGAGGTAGGTAAATTCTGGTGCTAACTGCACAGGTAGACAAGCGGTGCTGGAATGAAGCAGGCAGTGGGCAACGCTCAAGCGCAAGCGGGGGCTACTGGGTGGAGAAAGGGAAGAAGTAGATCCAAGAGAGGGACCAAGGGGTTGGAAAATCCAAGGAATTGGCGATATTCTGGGACTACGGGGACAGCAGCGACAAGGTAGACTGCTCTGTTGAAAAAGAAAGGCAAAAAATCTAGCAAATGAAAGCGCGAAGAAGACAAAGTCCGGTGATTCTCCAAGTTAGCCAAAGTGAAAGGTATACACTCAAAGCCCGCACTTATATAGGCACATTAGAGAAAGCGCAAAAACCAAAGGGACATTGAATGCATCCACCACGTGGAGCATGGACAAAGGGCAACGGGAACAGTGAAGGACGCGTCCGTCAGAGTTGCCCATAAAGAATGACGGCTGATTGATGTTCCCAAAAGAAGGCACCGTTTGAAAAACGTCAAAACTGCCAGGTTTTTGAAATTCAAAATTCAAGCGTTTTCCCTCTCGAGGCCCGAGAGGATCCAACACGCAAATTTGGGGGGTAACTGTTGGGAAGAAAATTAGCTTGACAGGAGTGAGGCACGGAGTCGCCTGTAGCAAATCGCTCATCAAGTCCGCCTTGTCTAGTAGACATGTCTCGAGGGCCCCACTAAGCACGTCCCATTTATGGCGTGATCCCGCCTTTCATGGTAATCACCGCGCACGGACCTGACTCAAGCACGCCTCTCCTGCATAGGAGATACAGGCCACACTTCTCCACTGATGGAGGTGGGCCCATGGCCCACACTTCTTTCGAAGAACTAAACCCTCCCCCTCTCAATCATGATCTTAAATCAGAGTTTAAGAATGTTCTATATGTCAGTAATCAGAGAAGGAAGATGTAAACAAAATAGAGCTTAGATAGCAAAAGTTGCGATTACCTTAGTATTGATAAATGACTTGTATTTATAGGCATGAGAGGAGTTTGATCTCCCATACGTTTAGGGATCGTATCCCTCAATATCCGCTGTGCAAACATTTGAAAAGCGAGATAATGTTTGTTAGTTGTTCCGTGATCTTAGTAGCCTAAGATCAGGGGGTAAGTATCATAGCTTTTGCGTGATGTTAAGTCAGAATGCCCGAGTTGGACTCGGTCACCTACACTAGCTTTGAAGCCAACTGACGTATCTTGATCGACATGGATAACATGAATAGTGGAGGACCAGTCATATCTCTATGATGGAATGACCAATGCACCTTTCGGTCTTTGACTATCTTGGCCCATGAGTAATGCCTCAAGCTAGGAGCCTGAGACCTCCTTAGGCTAAGTCGACCGTAAGCTCAGCAACCCAGTATCATATGGAGCTTTGGGCAAAAAGGCCCGTTGGGCCTTTTGTTGACTGATCAATGACCCAACAGTTCAAACTCAATATTTTATAGTGCATTATATTTTAATTTTACGGCAAGGAAAAACGAAAAATAGAAGGTCCAATTAATTTAGAATCTAAAGACAACCATAATCTAATTAAATACAATTCACACGTACATACAATGAATCACTTTCTTTTATTGAAGGAAAGAAAATCATTTTCTTTTGTAAAGTAATTAATTCTTTATAGAGAAAGAAAATTGAGAAAATTAAAATGGGGTTTCGTTTCTGTCCATTGGTAGAGAAGGGACATTATTTCATTGTAAAGTATTTTTCGTATGAAAGAATTCCCTTTTTTGAGTTGTAATTATTTCTTTACAAAGACAGAAAATCCATCTCATTCAAACAAGTCCCCTCTCTCTTTCTCTATGTAAAGAAAGAAAATTCAAAAGATCAAAATGAGCCTTTTTTTTAACACAAATTTTTTCCAAATCAGTTCGAAGGAAATTTCCTCCAACCTATTTCAATAAGTGACAAGTGTCTTTCAACATCTTTGGGTTTCTAAAAAATTAATGTTTAGATTCATGAGTTAGTAGAATGACAATAAATAATTTTTAAAAATATTTTTAAAAAAATATATAAAAGATGACATTTGACACTTGTTCCTTCTCTCTAGTTTCTAACTAAAGAAATTTATATGGTCAAAATTTGGCTCACTGCCCTCCTCTTTTAGGAGTAGTTAGGGTTCATTTGTTAAATTTTTTCTTATCTCTTTAGTTTTGTATTCTCAAAATAAAAACTTTAATAAACAACACAAAATACAAAAGGTTCAGTAAACACTCAAAACTATTTATGGAAACTTTACAAAACCCTCACAAACTTCCACGCATTTTGAAGGTACATTTTAAGGTCAAAAACTCTCAATTAAGTGCATAGAACTTTCAATTTTCTGTTAAATTTAGTTAAAATTTTCAAAATAACCCTGATTGTTTATTATAAAAAAAAAAATTGTAAAGATTTCAATTACCTCCTCTTTTAGGAGTAGTTAGGCTTCCTTTGTAAATTTTTTTCTTCTCTTTTGTTTTTTATTCTCAAAACAAAAATTTTAACAAACTGCACAAAACACAAAAGATTCATAAACACTCAAAACTATTTTCACTTTTTAGGTCATATCACAAGGTGCATAACAGTAATACTCTTTCAAATTAAAAAAAAAAAAGAAAAAAAAAAGGAAAAGTACACTTTACTCCCCAAAGTTTTGGGCGATTTTCAATTAAACCTCCAATGTTCCAATTTTTGCAATGCACACTCCCAACTTTCAAATTTTTGCAATTCAACCAATCCGACAGTCAAAGTCGTTTTGACTGACGGAACAGTGATCACGTGACTCGCACGTGATCACTATTGGCATTTTGTTCCCCAAAATGCCCCCCATCCCAAGTTACACGCAAGCACGCCATCCTACGCCTATTTGCCAAGCCCTCTGTCCACGAACAGATCCGCCAAGCTTCTGCTGTGAACTTCAAGAACCATCTCGTGAGCAAGCTCGTATAAGCTCGTGTGTGTGTGCGTGTCTATATATATATATATACTAAGTAACACATAATTAATTATAAATCTCATAATTATTAAAATCTTAAAATTGCATTTATATTTAAGCGTTAGAAAATGAAAAATTCTAAACCCTTCGTGATCAAAGAGAGAGAGAGAGAGAGAGAGAGCAATCATTAAAAAGGCCATGAGCCACCCCATGGGTGGAGGGATGGCCCATGCCACCCCTGCCACCCATAGGGTTGGGGTGGCACCACCGCCACCGGCCATCCTTCAATTTTTTTTTTAAAAGATTTAATTTTTTTAAATTAAATTAATAAAAAAATTAATATTTTAATTAAATAAAACATGGAGTTTTGAGTGGACTAACGGTAGTTAACAAAAATTGAGGTAGGGAGTTTCGAGTTACCTAGGGACTAAATTTTCAAAAAAAATACCTAGGGAGTTTTTAATAAAAGGGCGTTGACCTAAGGATTTTATATATGATTTCCTAAAAAAATATAACCTAGATTTATTGTGTTTAGCGTCCCCTAGCTACCAATTGTGCATTTAAATTTGGACTAGTCTTAATTTAGGTTAAGTTTTATAAATTTAGCTTATGTAAGTGTTAGAAAAATTAAATGTAACTTATAAAAAAATAATAATAATAACAAGTAACATAGCTAAATTTTAAAAATTTAGGGTCTCCAATTCAGCAAGTGCATTTAATTTGGACTAGCTAGTCTTGATTTAGTTTATTAGATAGGTTTTGCAAATTTAGCTTATGTAATTGTTAGAAAAATTATTATATAAAAAAAAAATAAAAGTGACATAGCTATATGTCACTTAAATTTAGGGTCCCCTAGCAACCTAGTGCATTTAATTTGGACTAGCTAGTCTTAATTTAGTTTATTAGCTAGGTTTTGCAAATTTAGCTTATGTAATTGTTAGAAAATAAAAAAATAGAAAAAAAACAAGTGACATAGCTATACGTCACTTAAATTTAGGGTCCCCTAGCAACCTGGTGCATTTAATTTGGACTAGCTAGTCTTAATTTAGTTTATTAGTTAGGTTTTTCAAATTTATCTTATGTAATTGTTAGAAAAATTTTAACACTTGTAAGAAAAAAAAAAAAATCACGTAACCTAGATATTTTTTTTTTTAATTTATAGTCTCCTATCTAACAAGTGCATTTAAGATTATGATAATTAACTTAGGGTCCCTATGGGCCCTACCATTAATGCATGACATGTATGTGTTTAGAGTAATTCTTATATATTATTTGTTTCTACTCTACGTAGTAACATTATGGACAAGAGTTGGATGAAGAAGTCTAGGGGTACGAATGAATATAGAGACGGATGTAGATCATATGTGGACTTCGAAGTTAGGAACTGTGACACTCCAGAAAAACTTATTGTGTGCCCCTGTAAGATGTGTCGCTGTACTAGGAGACACCCCCCGGGTTTGGTAAACAACCCCTTGATAGGGGAGAAAGGAATGTGACCCCAATACAAAGACTGAATTTATCATGGTGAGAGACTTGTATGAGCTTCCGTTGAAGGCTCGAATTCAACATGTCCAGCCACAGCTGCGGGTACAAGCACTGAACAGAGTGAAAATATGCACGCCATGTTGCGTGATGTATTCAGCATGCACGAAGTTAGGGATGACAACAATGAGCCTCGGGTTGAAGTGTATGGTGATGAAGAACACATTGTGCATAACAAAGCCGATGGAGATGACGTACGAAAGTACGAGGAATTGCTTAAAAAGGCAAACAAACCGCTTCATGATAAGACCAAACATAGCAAGCTGAATGCTACTGTACATCTGTATAATTTGAAGTGTGTGAGTGGAGTAAGTAACACGATATTCTCGTGTTTCATCGAGTTCATCAATCAGTTGCTGCCTGCAAATGATGGAGCTTTGCCAGTTAATACATATAAGGCCAAACAGTTTCTAAGGGACATGAGACTCGGGTATGAGAAGATTCCTGTGACATTCTATTAATTTTATAGATTAAAATAAAATTATAAAGCCTTTTGTTTTATATATATATATGAGGACTCTTTTAGTTAGGAGAATATTAGTGGGGTTATTAGCCTATTACATACTTGGGAGCTTTTAAATTTATTGCTTAATAACAATAATAATTTTAATAATAAAAAAAAATAAAAATAAAAATAAAAAACGTGTCAACACTTGGTTCATTCAAATTCTTTTTGGACACCTATTAACCAACATGTCTCACCCTTCTTGAAGAAGCCATGAGGTTTCATGCATGTCCCCACGTAAGGATGTACGTGTCCAATGGCATGCTCCCTTCTCTAGTTGTGTTACACTTGTCAATGAGCTAGCTCTCCCTCCTCCATTATATATATGCCCCAAAACCCTTTCTTTCCCTCACGACCACCAGTAGCAATTAGAGCATATTTCAGTTTCTTTCTTCCTTCTCTTACAAAACCCCCACAGTAAGTCCCCTTCTTATTATTTTGCTATTTTATTTTCTTGAAAGAAATTAGGAAAAGTTAGTATTTGCTTTTATGAGTATTTTAGGATTCTTGTTAATATTGAAATGTTAGTTTGTAAATTTTATATAGATTATATATATATTTTGTTTAGACAGATTTTTGTAATTAAATATTATACATCCATGATAATGATAATAGCAATAATAAAACTTTTTTTCTCTCATAAATAAATGTCTAGCACCTCACGCATGTGTATATATACATATATAGTCATGATGTTTTGTGTATATATATATATATATATATATATGTGCAATTACACATGGGGGACCGTGTACCCCCACATAAACACACACACACACACACACACACACACATATATATATATATATATATATATATATATATATGAATATTTTATTGAAAACTTTGACTAAAAATTTAAAAACTCTTCTAAATTCATCTTTACAAATTATTTAGGTGAAAGGGCGGCTCGACCCAACCTCAACGTCAAATCCAAGTAAGGGGACACAACACCAAAACCCCCAACAAATTTTATTATAAATCCTTGAAATAAAATGTTGGAGATTTTATAAAGGATTCACTTACATGATTTTCAATTGCACTTCCTTTCGTTTTTTAATGACAAGTTTTATTTATTTATATATCATTGTTTAAGAATTTTATGTGATACAGTTACCCTATCTCATGATTTATGCATGACTGCAATTATGAATGAAAATAGCTCTCAAAGTTCATGGCACAAATGAGTTTACAGATTATATGAAATATTATATGTGCATTTATGGCATAGCATACAGTTACATATGAACTTACAGATCATAGAAATGTTATATGTGCATTCATGGTTTTAAATGTTTAACTCGAGACACAATTATAGTGACGATCGGTACTGCATAGGGTAGCAGGGCAAGCACACCGAAGGACGGTTACGAGAAGGTGTGTGCTACCGGCCATGTAGCCTTCACCTAGGGAAGTTCCCAACCTGGTAGCTCTCCCCTGTGACGACAGGCTGAGCATTTAGGTCCTTCGGGACAAACCAACGTGCGCTACTCAAGGTAAAAATTGTGGCGTCGGGTCAAAAGGGTAAAACAGCAGTTTTGAAAGAAAGAAAAAGGAAGTGCTTGTACATCTCATAAGTCACCTAATATTCTTGTATTAATTGTCATTTATTTTATTAATTGTGCATAATTGATCTTATAGCATAACATTTGCACTGCATGTTTTGTAGCATTTTGGTATTGTGGCTACTTACTGAGTTGTCAAACTCACCCATTTTCCCTTTAAATTTTTTAGATGCCGCTGTACATTATAATTATGAGAATGGGTATTCCCGTAGGCGTCCTTGCTATTGAGGACGCTATTGTATGGCCCTATGCTTGGGATACCTGGACCTACTGCTTTGCGGAGCCGTAGGGGTGTTAGAGCTGGAGAGTCCAATGTGTTGCCAGATCAAGCCATTGTTGTGCAGACTTTTGTTTTTGTAGACTGCACAATATTTATTTTTGTTATGTATATATATATAGGAGAACACTTGACACATGTGGAGGCTATAACCCCTCTATAGTAGTCACTTTTGATTATACCTCCTAACATGGCTTGAAATGTTTGTTTTAGGATTCTCAGCTCATGTAAACGTGATCTTGCAATGTTCATAGTAAAACACTAATTTTACATAGCTTTTTGACTTCCTATCTCTACTTGCTACTTAGTATTAATGTAATGATCTCTGATAATTATTCCTTATTTGTTGTAATTTTCTTTTAAGTTTGCGTTCCCGTATTCACCTTAATCGGGGGCGTGACAATTCCGGCTTGTCGTAATGATTGTACGTTGTCCTAGAAGGGCAATAAAGAGTTAGATTCATGTGTTCAATGTGGAAAATCTAAGTAGAATGATGAAATTCATTTGGATGAGGATGGCCGCCCCATATCATCGAGTAAAAGACATCCGGCCAAGGTGTTGCGGTGGTTTCCAATCAAACCACAACTACAAAGGTTGTTTATGTTAGAGCATAATGCACCCTATATGAGATGGCATGCAAAAGGCCGTACTAAGGACCGTGTATTGAGGCATCCAGCTGACAGCGAAGCATAGAAGTCATTCGACAATATATATCTGGAGTTTTCAGTGGATTGTAGGAACGAAAGACTTGGCCTAACCTCAGATAAATTTAATCATTTTGGGAACATGAGCACATCTCATAGTACTTGGCCTGTAATGGTTGTACCATACAACCTACCGCGTTGGATGTGCATGAAACAAGCTTCATTCATATTATCTCAGATTATTTCAGGCCCAAATTCACATGGAATGGATATAGATGTCTACATGCAACCCTTAATTGAAGAATTACTGGAACTATGGAATGTGGGGGTACGAACATTTGATGTCTCCCTGAAAAAAAAATTTCATGCTTTGAGCGCAGTTTATGTAGACAGTTAATGACTTTCTGGCATATGCGGCATTGTATGGGTGGCCTACCAGGGGTGTAAAGGCATGCCCTTACTGTATGCATGCAACAAGGTCTAGTTGGTTAAAACATGGAAATAAATTTTGCTTGATGGAGTATAGGCAATACTTGTCATGGATCATCCGTGGAGGCGGACCAAAAGAACATTTGACGGTATTCAAGAACTAGAATGTGCCACTGATGTGCCAGATGAATATAAAATCCTGAAACAGTTAGAAATGATGATATTTGGGGATGAGAGCACTAGTAAGTCAAAGTCCGTTGATAAATCACAAGAAAAGAGGAAGATAACTGATAATGTATTGTAGAAGAAGAAAAGTATTTTATTTCGGTTGCCGTACTGAAAGGATAATTTTTTGCAGCACAACCTTGATATCATGCACATAAAAAAAAATGTGATGGACAATATAATTGGCACAATACTTGGCATTAAGGGAAAAATGAAGGACAACCTTCAAGCTCGTAAACACTTGCAAGAAATGGGTTTGACACATACACTTTATCCTTTCACGAGCGATGATGGGAGAATCTATATACTCCATGCTTGCCACACGATGTCGAATGAAGATAAAACTAGTTTCCTGAAAGTGCTTTGAAATGTAAGGGTGTCAAACGGATATGCCTCGAACATTTTCCAATGTGTAAAACTTAAGAAACGGGCGATATCGGGTTTGAAGAGTCATGACAGTTACGTATTAATGCAATAGCTTCTTTCAATTGCATTGCGTGGATCACTACCAGATAACGTGGTTAGACCTTTAATTGAGATGTCTGCATTCTTCATGGGCATATATTCAACGGCGTTGACAAAAGAGGATATGACCTGACTTGAGTCTAACATCTGTATCACTCTATACAAGATGGAACAGGTATTCTCCCCCAATTTTTTCACTAGCATGGTTCATGTTATCGTACATCTTGTCCGTGAATGCCAACTCGATGGATTGGTACAGTATTAGTGGATGTATCCGGGAGAGAGGTAAAATTTCGCGTAAAAAATTAAAATATAAATTTGGTTGCCCTATATTTATTTAAAAACAATTACTAAATACAATAATTGACTAGTTTTGATATATAGGAGCCTTGGGGGTTCAAATCTACTGTGCACAATAAAGCGGCTCTTGAAGGTTGCATTGCAAAGGGCTATATAGCAACCAACTTGGTGACGTTGCGCACGATTTATTTAGAGAACGCATCAACATTTCACAATAGGCCTCAACGAAAGGCAAATGGGTTCGTAGGGGCGGGAACATAAGTCGTCCTCGATCAATTCACATTGACACAGATTCACCATTATATTATGTTTAACTCAGATGAGTTCCTCCAATTGCGAAAATACATTGACATTTCACAATAGGCCTCAACAAAGTCCAGATGAGTCTAAAGGAGCGGGAACATGAGTCGTCCTCGATCAACTCACATTGACACACATCCACCGTTATATTATGTTTAACTTAGATAAGTTCCTCCAATTGCGAACGTGAGTATTGTGTAATAAAGATATGCATGTTCATATCATGCCACACCGTTAGTTGTTTTAACGGATATAATTTCAAAATGTAGGATGCACAAGGATTCTGAAAAACGCTATGCCGACTCCAAAAACTTATTTAACACAATTTATGTGGAATTAATACTATGAAGCAATAAACAATTCAATCACGTAAAACACATAAAGCAATTAAGAGGCAGACACAGATATTTTGGTTACGAAGAGGAAACCTTTTAGAAACCAATATAAAAGTAAAACCTCTCTAGGGCAGCCACACCCCAGGAAATCACTATCAAAAGATTATTTAGAGATTACAGGCACTAGGAACACTTACAACCCTTTACAAGACCTTAGCTTTGTAAGATCGACAAGCCTACAACTCGTCTTCTTGCTCACAATTTTCTTCAACGTGATTCTCCTTTACCGAACTCTTTCGATAGACTTCTCAACTGTAGATTTATCAAATGAATAACTAAAACTCTAAGAGATTTAATTTAACGCTCACCACATATGATGTCTCTTAGCACATCCTTCGACAAACTCTCTGGGAGTGGAAATTCGTACCTCTTATATATATATATATATATACATCAAACTCTAGACCGAGGCCCACTAAAAACACGTTTTTGGGCATAATAGGTACGGGGTGTCCGGACAAGTTAATGGGCGTTCTGGACGCGGCCTTGTAGAGCGAAAATAAGGTTTCTGAAAATGCAATCCAGACACGAGGAAGGCCTGTGCGAACAGGGCATGCAATGGGTGAAACAGCATTCCAGAAATGCTATCCAGCCTTGATTAACAGCTCCAATCGATAGGCATTTGTGGTCCAATTGAGCTGAAATTTTGCAGGGACGTTCATAACACATGACTCTACATTATGAACGGTGGAGATTGGATTCTGAGCATTCTATATCAATGTTTGAGCCTGTGAACAGTAACCTATGTATTTTGGAATTGAATTAAGCCAACACAAAAACTAACAGATTCGATTAGGCAAATTGCAAATAGGGGGTGAACGACGAACAATCAGGTTGAAACCCAGCATATTCAGCATTTTTGCGATTGGTATCGTGACTATGTAAGACTAATGTCATGCACACCTAGTAAATTCTAAAATATTTCCTCACCGCACTAACTACACTTCATCATTGTATATGACTCGTAGGTCGATTGTTTGAACGATCGACGCATGAAGGATATGAGTGACAAACTAGTAATGCATTGTAAAGGGCCGATGATCTCAGCAGTCAAATATAACAGACATGTGGTCAATAGCAAGTTCTTTTGCACTGTCTCACATAATTTGGGAAAGAGGTCTCAGAATAGTGACGTATGCGTTCCGACTGTTGATAGCGAAATATACTACGAGAAGCTAAATCAAATACTTGAGGTGAAGTATTACGACATGACGAAGTATGTTATGTTTAAATGTGATTGGGCGGATAACACAAGGGACAGGGGATACAAGGAGGGCGAATATGGCCTCACGCTGGTCAACTTCAAAAACCTTATCCATAGGGGGGAGCTAATTAGTAATGAGTTATATGTACTAATTTTTCAAGTGTAACAAGTTTTTTACGTCGAAGATGAAAGGAACTCAGATTAAGTTTGCGCTATGAGGACTAAACTTAAAAACATCTACGACGTTGGTTAGGGTCAAGGACCTCATGATGATCATGCCAACTATCACGAGAGTGAGCCACTCCTATTAAAGAATAATCACCAGTACGATCTGCACGATGACATCCAATACGTCTGACCCGGCTTAGCACCAATCGAAGCGTATGTCATTCCATACGAATTAAATATTGTACCTTGATTGGTTTGTTGTTATTTATTTGTACATTGATTGGCAATTATTCAATATATAAGCTGTGGATATTTCTTACACTATACACATAATTAATTGGGTGTGTGATGTATTTTGCAAGTTGATATGAGTACTTGGGGGAAGACAAGAGGACAGAAGGCACAATCTTCTGGGTGGCAAACTACGGGTAACCATCGGTCGAGATCGCATCATGACCTTATTAACAGTGAGTCGTAGGAAGCTGCTATGCTTCTGAGGCAGCAATCAGGATATCGACCGATACTTCCAGAGCATGTGGAAGGGCAGACAACTGTGAGAGACGATTATGTCTTCAACATTCCCGGCTTTTCGATTGATCTAGGCCCAATTTCCCTGACCCATCCTGTCTGACAAGCCTTACCCACCTAAGGTATCAATATAAGCCTACTCCTCACGACCCAAACGAATCCCCGTGTTTGTTATCCCCACTACCCACATTGACCCAGTTGGGTTTATTGCCACACAACTATTTTGACCGGCCACCACATAGCAGCGCACGTGAGGATGATAGTGAGACACAGGCCCCCGATGACTTGGATGATGGGACAGGTGACGCGCACGGTCAACAGCATGATGACCTGCTTCACCAGTATTGGATATCGACCAGGTTCGAACGATAGGTATGTATATATGCTATTCAGAACCATAAACTCAAATAATATCTATTTCACCATTTGTGTGTTAATTAAACATCAATGCAAATCGTGAGGATAAATTTGAAATGTTGATCGTAAATGACTCGTATAAGTTGTGGGACATTTCCAATGGGAAAATGATCTTCATGGAGTATAATGGCGCATGGGAGCCCATAGGACGAAGCGGGGGAAAATTTAGATGGATGACAGACAAGATTGCTAAAAGCGGGTCCTTTATCAGGCTATCCGACGACTGGAAGAAGGTACCAGAAAATACGAAGGAGGATTTATTTGAGTTATTGATGGTAAATGTAGATTAGATGTTCTTAATTTATGATATGTAGCATTTTTATATTAAATTTTGTAAAACAACCAGCTCTTTAATACCGAAGTTTTTAACTGATGCAGAATTACTTTTCCATCATGCCTGGGTCGGATATGGCGGCAATTAAAAAAGACGCGTTCAAAGACATGGGCGAGAGGTTGAAGCTTTTGAGACACAAGTTAAAGAATAAGCTCAACATTCAGTGTGGCGATACTCCTACGATAGTGGTGACGAGGATGGGGCAGACCATTGCAAAGTACAACCCGGAGACGTGGAAAAATTGTTGGTGAAATGGTGTGATCCCGCTTATCAAGTAAGACACAATTTCAAACTATTTGTGTTTCATTAATTGTAATTGTTCGATGGCTCAACTATTAATAATGTCTACATGTTGTGTTCGTAGGAATATGTTCAGCACATGAGAGACATACGAGCATGGAATCAACCACCACACTACATCGGCTTGAAGAGCTTCGCAAAGGTGTCACATGAGGATGTACTACTCTAATTTACCATATGTATATACATATGTCATATATTGCGTAATATATGTACGAATGTTTCATTGATGATTTGAACTTATTGCGTAATATATATACGAATGTTTCATTGATAATTTGAACTTATTGCAGGTAATTATTTTTGATAGGGCTCCTACGCGAGCGAGGAATTATATCAAGACTCATAGAAAAAAAGATGGTAGCTGCCCAAATCCGGTGGTCACAGAGAGAATTGTAAGTTCTTTACGCCTTATCATGAATTTTAATTTATGTATTAACTTATTGAGGATTAACAATTATATATATAACGATGATCGTGTGTAATGTAACGTACAAGCAAGGATGGAGGAGCTATTGGAAAATGATCCTACGAAACTGGTAGATAGGGACAATTCGGTGGACACTGAACGACGCGTACACCTAGGCGCATGGCAATAAGCCTGAATATGCGGGTCGTGTTCGAAGGGTCACTAAGCATATTCTACCTATGCGCGGTAACATCCACTCATTTTATATACCGTCCCAAGCACGATCGCAAAACCCTGGCGGCTCGATGGTCTCGTGTGCTGAAGTTGAAAAAGGCATTGAAGTTGAGAGGGAGAAGCATAAAAGGCAGATGAATGCAATATTGGCCTAGCAGAGGGAGGAGATTACTGCGGCGGTGACCGCACAGGTGACTGAGCAGATGGCTACGCAAATGGCCTCGCAGATTGCTACACAGATGGCGGCGTATGAGGCCCGGTTTCGCAACCTTGAGGGCTCGAGATGTATGAGCTCCGAGCCGGAGGTGACGACTATCAGGGCTCCACAAGACGCGGAGTCTCCAGCCCGTGTGATTGTGAGATCCTCAGCAAATAGCCGATCAGGTAACACTATATTCTTATTGTTTCTCTTTTAGTAACACAATTATCTTACGAGATAACTATCATTTAAATGACTAGTAATTTTGTTCAATAAATAAACTTTGTTCATATCTTTATGCGACACATGCATCTATATAACACAATTGCAACGTAATATGTGTAGATGACATAAAAGTAAAAGCTGAGGACGACGATCACAATGAAAGCCAACACCGGACGCCGGCTGGACATAAATCTCGTTTGTCAAGACATTATACCTGTCATTCAGCAGCCCCATGAGTATATATATGACTTAATAAAAATGCAATATATAATAATCGAATAGCGTATATACTTAACTCAAAATAATCTACTTTGTTGTTCTTGGTTGGTTTGGTTGTGGTTGGAGCTTTGCATATTTAATCTTATTATATTTGTTGAAACCGCCTCATTGAATAAACATATATATAAATGTATATGTGTTTGTGCGTAGGTCGTATAGATATGTATGTTGAAGTTGTTTATGCGACAATCATTCGATTTGTTAAACCTGAATATGATTGAGTATGATGAATTTACTTGGACGTTGTTCATCTCTTAGGACTTGATAAGATTTTATTACAAGTGTCAATTTGCTGATTGATTGTTTGTTTTATCATTTGCAGTTAGTGTAGAGAAGTCGGGAGATAATGATCATGATGATATTCACTCGGATTTCATTGGACTAGTGTTTGTTTGATAGTTTTTTGTGTATAACTTAAGACTTAAGTTAAGTTTTTTGTATTCGTGTATAACGTAAGTTATATTGTATTTCCTATGTTTTGTTGATGTATATATATTTATAGTTTGATTATTTGTGATAGGTACTGGTTGTGATGTATATATTTGTGGTAATTGGATTGTTTATATATATAGTTGGATTATTATATTTAGATTGATGGATAGTTTGCGATAAGTTCAGATAGTTAGGTTAGTGTAACTCATATATCAGGTGGCGGCTCCTAAATTCGGGTATAATGACCCGAGAAAATGAGGAAAAAAAAAAAAATCCTGCCACAAATGGTGACGTGTCAAAGTATTTAACACGTTACAAAAAAATTTTAACGTGTCATAAAAATTTTGTAACGTGTCAATTATGACACGTTACCATTTGGTAATATGTCATGATGACACGTTACAAATTTTTTTTAATGTGTCAAGTTTAACACCTTACAAAAATATTGGTAACGTGTCAAAACTAGCACGTTACCAAAATATTGGTAACATGTCAAAACTAACACGTTATGACTAATTTTTTAACTTATCAAACACGTTACCATTGACACATCACTAACCGTTAGTAACGTGTTAACACCCTTGACACGCCACTAACGGTCCGTGACAAAAAATATATATTTTTGTAGTGGATGTTGCAGTACAAATTTTTCGAGACTTGGTTCGGTTTCTTCTTGCATAGTCACTTGGGCAAGGGCAACAAGGCGTGCGTGCATTGTAACTTGGGATGGGGGCATTTTGGGAAACAAAATGCCAACAGTGATCACGTGCTGAGTCACGTGATTACTGTTCCGTCAGTCAAAATGGTTTTGACTGACAGATTGGTCAAATTGCAAAAATTTAATAGTGAGGGTGCATTGCAAAAATTAGAACATTGTAGATCGAATTGAAAATCGCCTCAAATTTTGGAGGGATAAAGTGTAATTTTTCCTAAAAACAAAAAACACTCCTCAGTCTACCGCGTGGTTTTAGAGTTAAGCTTTATCTCTTCCCTGTTTACAAGGAAATGGAATCAATTTGATATAAATGGGGCTTCTGTCCTGTTCTTTGTAAACTAATTAATTTCTTTAACCATCTCAGGTATTTAATCAATTTGATATAAAAATGCTTGGATATTCCAAGGCCCTTTTCCTGTCGATTTCAGTCAGATTTCTTTGTGAATGGTCTGATAGCCTAGAAAGTAAACTATTGAAGCAGGAAATGACAATGTGTTGGTAGTTGTTTGCCCCATTTTAGCTGAAGTGAAAGCTTTTTCTTAAGATGGTATTGTTGAAATTGTAGGCAGTTTCCAAATTGTACGACTTCCAATTAGGAGTGTAAATGAGCGAAGCCGTTCGCAAACTCGAGTTCAGCTCGTATAAGCTCGACTTGTGCTTGACTCGATTATTAAATGAGTTATTTGTAAACACAAATCTTTGCGACTCTCACGGTAACTTCCTCCTACACCGGACTTTCACAGGATAGGGAGAAGTGACTCTCGCGGGGGAGGAACTCAAGAGGAAAGAAGAAGGATTCTCGAGCTGAGACTTGCAGTGAGAGCCCTTTTATTCATAATCATAAGTGTATACCTACCAGAAAGGTAATTTCAAAATAGTGCCCTACAATTAATTTTATTCCCAAAGTATTGATCAATATTTAAAACCCAAAAAAGTGAAATAGAGAGATGATCCATTTTATAGTTCAGATTTTGTTTTATTGCAGTTAATAGTGTATACAATGCCATGTCATCTAAAATTTTTAAAGGACATAGCAACATATACACCATTAGACGCAATAAAACAAAATTTGAATAATCTTATCCCAGAAAAGTGGCCTACACGATCAAGTGATTGTCATTTCATGATTTTTCCAGATGCGGATAAAAGTCTCATAAGCAGAATAAACAAGTTGGTCAAGCATAGCAGATCACTAATAAAAATAAAATTGGTCGATATATATACATATAACCCATAGAGGAAAGAAAAGTAAGAAGAGACAGTTAAGATTCCACCTTTATAGAAGTTATCATGCAACAAAGTAGAACCCAGTCTACGGCTTAATAGAGAAGACAAATGAAAGCAGAATGATCTTAAGACAATATTTACAATCCAACACCAATTACATAACGTTGTTCATTATGCATGATATGGAGAAGAAGCCTAAACCCAAAGCGAAAGCACAACACCTCACACACTGCCCTTGGCGGGTTGACGTGTATCATAATCATCTATGTATACCTGATCTTGTTGTTCAGCCACACCATCCTTTCCTGTTTCATCAAGGTAATCCTCACGTGCATTGTCGGCTAACATGAGGGCAACCAGCCAGAAGAGCGATGAATCCAGGGATAAAAAAGCGCCACCACCAAGGAGACCAGTCTTGGCAGTCGGGCAATCCGTGTTGAGATTGCTATGAACGTTGCGTGCTTGGTGAATCTGCTCTTGGATTGTTGGCCATAATAGCATTGTTGCAGCTAATCCAGTAGTAAATCTGACCAATGTTACCGGTCACCCATTTCATTAAAGAAAGAGAGAGCAAGAAATTTAAACAGGAAATTGCATCTCCAATATAATGAAGAAACAAAGTGAGACATCTACAGTCCCAAGACAATCATTGAAAAAATGCCCGCCAGACGCCATTAAACATGACTCTTACAAAGGCTATCAGGTCAAAATCCCAGTCACAGCCAAAATAGTGAGCTGGTCAAGAGTTGGGTCGACAGGACACTAATTTAGTTGGTAGGAAACAAGTCGGACCATCAGAAAGTAGAGAATTATTGCACAAACATTTGATGTAAATATGCATAATAATATTGGTAATCAATAACTCAAAATAATTAATAGTAAAATGGGGAGCAAAGGGAATGTTAAGCTAATAGGTTCAATGGCTTCAAGGTATAATTGATGTAAAAAACAATTCATTTCACGTATGAAAAAGACAGTTAACAAGGCTACGAAGTTTAGTTTTTCCAATGGTTTGATCCAAAAAGCAGATCAGCTGGGAGACTAGTTCATCAGTCCAAGCACCTTGTCAGGTTCTGTTGTCATTACAGCGAATTCAATGGCAGTACCTTTTACTTTTCTATTGTATATTTTTCATTTATATTAATGAAATAATTATCTCCAAAGATGAAAGATAAGCATCTGCTTTTCATATAAATGTAGATTTCCCGCAAGAAGATTGCCACCAAACTAAAATGGCAAGCAATAAAAAAAGGTGGTCCTCTCATCCAACCTAGCGTTGGGCAGGTTTCAAATCTCCTCTTTTATATAATTTTTGGTGAGTAGGGGGAAGGGTGCCTTCCCTGTAGATTTTGACAGTTACAGGCAGCAAAGAGACATTAAAACAGCTACAATATAAACTTTCTTAACCCACATTTGCCTATATTATAACAAAAACCTACTATCATTGTTTGTTGAAACTGACACCACAATCCCTATGGACCGCCAAGATTAAACGACCACACACACATGTACCTACTGGAAAATATACCCCAGTTTCTGGGTATTTGGTCAACTTCAATTATAAATCATTTCTGGCACTGCACCTCCTTTTGACATTCAAAAGTGATAATGATTCAGATGAAGAGCAGCTTTTCCTCAATAATTCACTCTCCCATAATAATTTAGTGCATGCATGTGTGTTAAAGGATGAAAAATGAGCATGAATACTGCTCGTCTCTTCAAGATATCAGAATAAGAATATCAAAAAATATGGGAGAGTGAGAACTGAGAACAGAATGCTTACATAGCAATGTTGAAGAATACAACAAAACTGGTGCTTCTAAATAAGGCACTTTGTGGAACAGATTTTCCTTTGTAAGGGTAAAACAGAGACAAATACCCAGCCACAGTAGTAGCAATGAGAAATGCTACAGACAAATACCCCAAAACGACAGTTGGATCAGAGGAGTACTTGCAGATAACAACACCTTTCCCTGTTATTGGAGTTCCAGCTGCTGGCTGCAGAGATCAGAGAGAACAAGACGAATATTCAGACAGCAACCAAGAAACAATATAACCATTAAAAGAATGGAGAATATTTAGCTTCAATGGACAAATCATTCAAAGCATAAAAATAAGTAACTAAAGGTCAGAGCAAGTTGTGCTCCACTTCTTGGACTCCTATAAAATGTAATTTAAAGCATTTCTCTGAGTAACAAAATAAAGTGAAATAAATTTATAAAGAGGGCATATGGGGCTACAAAGTAGGAACTATTGAAACTTGAATTTTGATACAGGGAAGTAAAAAGCACAAAAATCTTGCCTCCAGCTATATGCTTGAACAAAGACACAGACAGCAAAATATGACCATTAGAAAGATGTTACATCAATTTTATTGAAAATTATGGCAGTTACAGGGAGACAAATCTATCATTGCTCTCTGACTGCATCACTGACACTCGTAGTTTACAACACTCGTGTCAAACCATGTAAGACACTTGCTTGGACAGTAATAAATATCCTTCATTCAGCTAAATGAGGTTCAGAATTATGAGTTCCCATCAAATTTTTCTTGAAACTCATACACAGTTATTATTTCCATAATTATTTTACCATCCATGGTTCCTAAGCATGCAAACCTGGTGTCTAAGGAAATTGAAACAAATTAATTCAAGTGGAAATGCTAGTGGATAATTTGGCGATTTCTGCAGGCATTATATGCTTATATACAGTATAAAGGCTCAATAACTTTGATGCAACTCAAGCACTTGAATGAAACTAATAATTTCAAGAGAAACACCAGATTATCCATCATACCCAGTGGCGTGGAGGCCAGGAAGGCCATGAACCCCGAAGTCTCCAAAATTCTTTTATATCCCTCAGAAATTCAACAATATTAATGAATCCCACTAATATCTACTGACTTTAGTTGAATTATATATATATATATATATATATATATCAAAACAATGATACAAATATTTCTTCATACTTATATTGAACTGTAATAAATTTTTCACTAATTAAACTCCAAATAATTATATAAAAGAAACGAAATAGGCATCTATTTTCAAGAAAGAAGATTATTCTGGAATCTGGGCTTCAAATTTTTTGTCCAAGGTTGCTAAATTGACATTAATGAATTCTTCTATAACATCATCTATATTTTACCTTCTTGTTCTCAGCAACAACTCCAAATATGAAGGAAACTGCACCACAAAATGCTACTATCAGACCCATTAATCTCACGGAAACAGCCATTGTTGCCAACGAAAGGATAGAAGTTTCAGTCCCACCAAAAAAAAAAAAAGAAGTGAGACACACTACGATAAGAAAAAAATTTAATCCATCGGATTCAAAAGACTTTGATTCTACACCGGAATTATGAAATTACGTGAAGAAAAAATCAATCTTTGTACGATTTTGATGGCAATAAACCAAATATCAAAGGATAAGACAGCACACAAACAACACAATGAACAATTAAGCAAACAAATGCATAGACTTGATTAACTGGAACTTGTAATTTAATTTTATCAAGCAAAGCACTCTTTGAAAACCTCAGAACAGAAAATGCTTTAACATATTAACACCTGCAGACTGATTTATCCACAGATACTTCCTCACAACATCAAAGAGAAATAACAGCTTTAGCACATAACTGTGATTAAGGTCTACAAAATGGGCCGTCAATGAATGATTAACATTTCATATAAATTTAGGAGAAGAAATAGCATTAATAAAAGATTATAGCTTATTGACCTTGCTGATTTTGAAAAAGCAACAAAGATTAAATATATCACTAATTCTCACCCTGCAGTGGTAATGCAAATTGACATGTTTTCAAATACATTAATTGACACATTTTGCATAGAAAAGCCGAGAAGCCAACTTAATAACTGAGAATATGTCAGAGGATAGAAGGATTCAACTTCTTCAATCACAAATTTCTTTGCTAAGGAACTAAGGATTTCTCTTTTTGGTTGAAACAAGAAATCAACTTGGCACCCTTTTTCCTTTTGATGAATAACTTGGCACCCATTTCTAATACAATTATTTGGTTGGTCAATAAACATCTCCTCGTTCAGAACAAGGAACATCAACCACTTTCTCAGAAACCAAACAGAGAGTAACCCACACTGCGTTGCAAACTCTTGACAAAATAAAGTCACTAATCTAACCCTAAACCACATCAGAAACAAACACATCAAATAAAAACCAAAATAATAATAATAATAAATAAAACAACCAGGTTGTCTGTTAATGAACCATTAATCCTTTAATCAATAACAAATTTTCCATCTTTCAGAACCAGAAACATCAAACACCAAAATACCCAAATAGCATTTATCTTTCCCTCCACTTTCTCGGCAATCAAACCGAGGGTAAACTGAAACCGCACTACCAAAAAATCGAAAGAATACAGTCACTAATCCAACCCCAAATTCGCAATGGATACAAACACATCAAACAAAACCCAAAAATTAACACAAAAATTGCAAAAATTTAAAGTTTAAAGAGGTTACCTCGAGGATTTTTCTCCCCTTCTTTTTCTTTTTCTTCTCTAGCTTCCCCGAACGATCCACCCTCTCTCTTTCTTTCTCTCTCCCTCTCTCTCTCTCTCCCTCTTTCAGCTTCTCAGCAAAGCCTTGTATGAAAGCTTTCGTCGGTTAAAGTTTGGGAGAGCAGCGGTAGAGAGATTGAGAGTGAGAGTGATGAGGGAGGTGAGTGAGAGGGGTGTTAGGAGGATTCTGGTGTTTTGAAGGTTTGGGGAAAAAAAAGACGCGGTTTATGAAATTTTTGATCCGAAAATTTCAAATACCCGCCACTGGATGGCGCTTATTTTTCGCACTCAATAGGGGCGACTCCTAATGAGCCTCAAATTTATTTATTTTTAAAAAAAAAAATTATACTTATAATTTTTTAATTTTTATTTATTTTATTTATTTTTGTTTTTCTTTATTTTCTCCTATAATATGTTTTTATTATTATAATATTAACTAATAATTTCCGTTTAATAAATTTTTATAATAAAGATCATTAAGTTGATATTTATCTTATAATTAATTATAAGATCAATACAAAATCCAAAGATAATATAACTAATGCACTAAGATAATATAAAAAGCTTATAGTTCAATTGAATGTTCGATTGAACCTTCAATTGTATTCAGTTTGATCGATCAATTGATCTTATCATGATCAATCTAACTAATTCATTAGGATCAATCGGATGTTTGATCGATCAATTGATTCTATTACGATCAATCGAACTAATTCACTAGGATCGATTGGATTTTCGATCAGATGTTTGATCTTATCACGATCAATCAAACTAATTCACTAGGATCGATTAGATGTTTGATCGATCGAACATTTGATTGATCATTTGATTCTATCACGATTAATCGAACTAATTCACTTGGATTGATTGGATTTTTGATCAGATGTTTGATTCTATCACAATCAATCGAACTAATTCACTATGATCGATCAGATGTTTGATCGATCATTTGATCTTATCACAATCAATCGAACTAATTCACTAGGATCGATCAGATGTTCGATCAAACATTTGATCTTATCACGATCAATCGAACTAATTCATTGTGATCGATCGGATGTTTGATCGATCATTTAATCCTATTACGATCAATCGAATTAATTCAATTTCAATTTCAATTGTTTCAATCATTTGATCTTTTCACAATCAATCAAACTAATTCATTATGATTGATCGGATATTCAATCAATCCTTCAATTTCAATTGTTTCAAGTTTGATCGATCATTCATTCTATCATGATCGATCGAACAAATGCACTAGAACCAAACGGATGTTTGAACGAACTTTTAATTTGTTTGAAGTTTGATCAATCATTTGATCCTATCACGATCAATCAAATATCTGATAATTTATATAAAATAAATAATGACATATTATCGGAGGTAAATTTTTGGGAAATAACATTTTATAACTAATACACTCATATAATATAAAATACTTAGAGTTGAACTGAATGTTCGATCGAACTAATTTTTCATTTTTTATTAGAGTTTAATCTTATAAAAGTTTTAATTTCAAATTAAGAGAGAATTTATAATTTTATAAAAGTTTATTTTTATTTTTTAGAAAATTTATAATTTATAATTTTATAATTTTATAAATTTTATAAATTTTATAATTTATAATTTCATTTTTTTTAGACCATTAATTTTATTTTATTTTTATTTTTCTACATACGCTTTAGCGTCCACAAAATCGACCCTAATACTTAACTATTAGGGGCGACTTTCAAAGTCGACCCTAATACTTAAGTATTAGCGTCCACTTTTAGTGGACGCTATTGCCCACCAATTTTATTTTTTTA
>NC_081548.1:6176022-6180238 GCF_901000735.1 Corylus avellana | reverse complement strand
CACCCATTTCATTAAAGAAAGAGAGAGCAAGAAATTTAAACAGGAAATTGCATCTCCAATATAATGAAGTAACAAAGTGAGACATCTACAGTCCCAAGACAATCATTGAAAAAATGCCCGCCAGACCCCATTAAACATGACTCTTACAAAGGCTATCAAGTCAAAATCCCAGTCACAGCCAAAAATAGTGAGCTGGTCAAGAGTTGGGTCGACAGGACACTAATTTAGTTGGTAGGAAACAAGTCGGACCATCAGAAAGTAGAGAATTATTGCACAAACATTTGATGTAAATATGCATAATAATATTGGTAATCAATAACTCAAAATAATTAATAGTAAAATGGGGAGCAAAGGGAATGTTAAGCTAATAGGTTCAATGGCTTCAAGGTATAATTGATGTAAAAAACAATTCATTTCACGTATGAAAAAGACAGTTAACAAGGCTACGAAGTTTAGTTTTTCCAATGGTTTGATCCAAAAAGCGGATCAGCTGGGAGACTAGTTCATCAGTCCAAGCACCTTGTCAGGTTCTGTTGTCATTACAGCGAATTCAATGGCAGTACCTTTTACTTTTCTATTGTATATTTTTCATTTATATTAATGAAATAATTATCTCCAAAGATGAAAGATAAGCATCTGCTTTTCATATAAATGTAGATTTCCCGCAAGAAGATTGCCACCAAACTAAAATGGCAAGCAATAAAAAAAGGTGGTCCTCTCATCCAACCTAGCGTTGGGCAGGTTTCAAATCTCCTCTTTTATATAATTTTTGGTGAGTAGGGGGAAGGGTGCCTTCCCTGTAGATTTTGACAGTTACAGGCAGCAAAGAGACATTAAAACAGCTACAATATAAACTTTCTTAACCCACATTTGCCTATATTATAACAAAAACCTACTATCATTGTTTGTTGAAACTGACACCACAATCCCTATGGACCGCCAAGATTAAACGACCACACACACATGTACCTACTGGAAAATATACCCCAGTTTCTGGGTATTTGGTCAACTTCAATTATAAATCATTTCTGGCACTGCACCTCCTTTTGACATTCAAAAGTGATAATGATTCAGATGAAGAGCAGCTTTTCCTCAATAATTCACTCTCCCATAATAATTTAGTGCATGCATGTGTGTTAAAGGATGAAAAATGAGCATGAATACTGCTCGTCTCTTCAAGATATCAGAATAAGAATATCAAAAAATATGGGAGAGTGAGAACTGAGAACAGAATGCTTACATAGCAATGTTGAAGAATACAACAAAACTGGTGCTTCTAAATAAGGCACTTTGTGGAACAGATTTTCCTTTGTAAGGGTAAAACAGAGACAAATACCCAGCCACAGTAGTAGCAATGAGAAATGCTACAGACAAATACCCCAAAACGACAGTTGGATCAGAGGAGTACTTGCAGATAACAACACCTTTCCCTGTTATTGGAGTTCCAGCTGCTGGCTGCAGAGATCAGAGAGAACAAGACGAATATTCAGACAGCAACCAAGAAACAATATAACCATTAAAAGAATGGAGAATATTTAGCTTCAATGGACAAATCATTCAAAGCATAAAAATAAGTAACTAAAGGTCAGAGCAAGTTGTGCACCACTTCTTGGACTCCTATAAAATGTAATTTAAAGCATTTCTCTGAGTAACAAAATAAAGTGAAATAAATTTATAAAGAGGGCATATGGGGCTACAAAGTAGGAACTATTGAAACTTGAATTTTGATACAGGGAAGTAAAAAGCACAAAAATCTTGCCTCCAGCTATATGCTTGAACAAAGACACAGACAGCAAACTATGACCATTAGAAAGATGATACATCAATTTTATTGAAAATTATGGCGGTTACAGGGAGACAAATCTATCATTGCTCTCTGACTGCATCACTGACACTCGTAGTTTACAACACTCATGTCAAACCATGTAAGACACTTGCTTGGACAGTAATAAATATTCTTCATTCAGCTAAATGAGGTTCAGAATTATGAGTTCCCATCAAATTTTTCTTGAAACTCATACACAGTTATTATTTCCATAATTATTTTACTATCCATGGTTCCTAAGCATGCAAACCTGGTGTCTAAGGAAATTGAAACAAATTAATTCAAGTGGAAATGCTAGTGGACAATTTGGCGATTTCTGCAGGCATTATTTGCTTATACACAGTATAAAGGCTCAATAACTTTGATGCAACTCAAGCACTTGAATGAAACTAATAATTTCAAGAGAAACACCAGATTATCCATCATACCCAGTGGCGAGGAGGCCAGGAAGGCCATGAACCCCGAAGTCTCCAAAATTCTTTTATATCCCTCAGAAATTCAACAATATTAATGAATCCCACTAATATCTACTGACTTTAGTTGAATTATATATATATCAAAACAATGATTAGGTATTGATCAAAATACTTGAACAAATCTTTCTTCATACTTATATTGAACTGTAATAATTTTTTTACTAATTAAACTCCAAATAATTATATAAAAAAAAAAAAAAAAACGAAATAGGCATCTATTTTCAAGAAAGAAGATTATTCTGGAATCTGGGCTTCAAATTTTTTGTCCGAGGTTGCTAAATTGACATTAATGAATTCTTCTATAACATCATCTATATTTTACCTTCTTGTTCTCAGCAACAACTCCAAATATGAAGGAAACTGCACCACAAAATGCTACTATCAGACCCATTAATCTCACGGAAACAGCCATTGTTGCCAACAGAAACTTCGCTGACTACCTGCAAACCACAGGATAGAAGTTTCAGTCCCACCAAAAAAAAAAAAAAAAATCGGATAGTTAAAAAAAAAAAAAAAGTGAGACACTACGATAAGAAAAAAATTTAATCCATCGGATTCAAAAGACTTTGATTCAACAACGGAATTATGAAATTACGTGAAGAAAAAATCAATCTTCGTACGATTTTGATGGCAATAGGATAAGAAATTAACAGTCGGAAAAAGCAAACGTTTTATTCTCAGGAAAAATTAAGCAGGTTGCCTCAATTAGCTCTACATTTCCCGGAAAATTACCTCCATGGAAAAATTATCTCCATGAACAAATATCCTTGAATCAAATTCCAATTTCCAATGGATAAGAATATGGATAATACCTGAGATCGGCAAAAAGCCAAACGCACTGAGCCAATTGAAGTGATCGCTCCCTCACTCCCTCACTTCAGAGCACAGAGAAGCTCAGAGATGGGGGCTAAATAGGAAACCGTTTTGTGGTTCTGGTTGTTTGTGAGATTCAAAGGGCATCACTGGAATCTCCCCAAGTCTCCGTATCCTTCTGGATCTGGCTGGGAAAGTGCCCTTTTGGCTGCGTTCACATTGGGGGAAAATTTATTATTTTTTTCAATTCCTTTAATTTTAATTAATTAATTTTTATTTAAGAGTTAAAATTGATTATTTATTTATCACATGTTCATTGGATGATATCCTACCATGCATTGTAAAAGAGATTGTAAAGGAATCTCAATCCCTGTATCATTAATTTATACAGTTGAGCTTGCAGCTGAGGAATTACTCTGATAAGGATTAGGGTTCTCCCCATTTAATGGTTTTTATTTTATTTTTGGGGAATGTATCCAAGTAATTCTCTTTATTTATTATTTTATTTTTTTTGTATTAAATATGCCCTTACATCACAGAGTAAACAGCTCTGAAAAATCATAACTAAAGTTACGAGGTTACAAATCATAGATGCTTATATAAAAATCAAACATTCAATGCCTATTTATGACATCATTCCTTTGATATCATATTAAGAATCCATTTAGTTCGCGTAAAAAATACATTTTTAAACAAAATCTCATCTTTCATTTAGGCCTTGTTTGGCAAAGAATTTGGGTTTGATTATAAGTGTCTCGTCAACATTGTTTGATAATTAAAGGAGAAAGATATAATACCTAACATTATTCTTTTAAAAATCACCGTTTTCAAACCGCATATTATGAAATTGCAAAACCAAACAAACTCTAAACCAATGACAAAGTTTTTTCTTCAAATACATTCCATTAAAAAATGTCATATATTCCTAGTATTTGAAAAACACATGATTTTTTAATAAAAATTTTCCAACTCTTTTAATGAAATTAATGTTATTAAAAAAAATATATGTTTTTCATATGCTTAATGGATATATGACTTTCATATAAACTCGGTTGGAGGATCTTTGTCCTTAAATCAATGCTTATTCAAAAAACTTAAACTT
>NC_081548.1:6175060-6175679 GCF_901000735.1 Corylus avellana | reverse complement strand
ATATATATTTTTGAGTTATAATTTATATAATTAAATTTATCATTTTTCTATCTTCTAAACTTTGAAGATAAATTGTGATTTAAATAGAGTCAATAATAATAATTTTAAATTGTTTTAATGTTCTCTTAGTGTCTTCTCAACTGTGATGTGACTTTTAAAATCACTAATAGAGTCAATAATAATAATCTCAAATTTAACGATAATTTTAAAAATCACATCATAGTTGAGAGAATATGAAAAAAATACTAAAAAAATACCTAACATTTTTCATATATATATATATATATATATATATATATACACACGAAGTCTTTGTCGTGATACATTACATTTGATGTGCTGGCATTTAATTAGAGTAATCATAATCATATATATACATGGCAAGTGGTATATATATGTATACCGTCAACTTTGACTCTTAGGTCGAAGGAGATGGGTCCAAATGTCTATAATCATGCCACTTGATGAGAAAGAAGCTTTTAAAGCAAGCAACCAGCATCATGAATCGTGAAGATGCAATTTGTCGAAATTATAACTTACAAAAAAAAAAAAAAAAAAAAAAAAAAAAAAAATTGTCGAAATTATAAGATAGAAATTTGCTACTTTTAAGCAAATTTTT
>NC_081548.1:6160493-6175040 GCF_901000735.1 Corylus avellana | reverse complement strand
ATTTATTTTTTCATAACAATGATTGATCCAGTTGATATGGACCCTATCATATCAGTCCAATAAGATGAGTGTAGTAGTTATTTTTTTTTAGCATTACCCTTTTTTTTCTTTTCTTTTCTTTTTTTTTTTTTTTTTTTTTTTAAGAAATACAACATTTTATCTCAAGTATTACTGAATGCCAATGTGTCAATGTCAATCAACTAACACTTCAATTTGTTTTTAAATAAATCTAAAGGTTATTCGAGACTACCACTTTAACATTATGAGATACTTGTAGGATAAAAATGCGATTTTTAGCGTTACTATAAGAACTTATGAATCAAGGCCTCCAAAACGAAGATCCATTTTAAAAATTACATTTTTATCCCATTATTATCTCATCATATTATGTGTCAGTGTCAATCAACTCTTATTAAAAAAAAAAAAATCTAAAAACTATATCAACAAAATAAAATAATAATAAAATAAAAATGACCCCCAATAGTTGATAGGCCAATTAGGGCTGTAAATGAGTCGAGCTTTGTCAATACTGGGTCGGCTCATTACAGAGGACATATAATCGAGCCGGTCTCGAGCTCGAGCCGAGCTAGAAAACCATTGCACAAACTCGGCTCATTGGGCAATTGCATTGGCTCAGGATCGAGCTTGGGCTCACTAGAATGGGAAATTCGAGCCGAGTCAAGTACTCGAGTGGCTCGACTCGGCTTGAGCTCAAAAATTAGAAGATAATTTCTTTCCAGGCTTTTCGAGTCTGAGCTCGAGCTTGGTTAATGGGCCACATGAGCCTTAAATGTGTGGCTCAGCCCGTTTAAGGCCTGTTTAATGGTAAAAAAAAAGTAAAAATTAAAATCACTAAAAGTCTAAATTAGTGAAGAAAACCACTACATTCATCAGAAAAATTTAATATAATTGTATGATTGTATCAACATCAGCAAACAACCATGTGACAAACTACAAGCAAATTGGAAATGAACATATAAATATAATAGAGATTACATGCAAATTGAAAATGAACCTATAATAGAGATTACAAGCAAATTGAAAATAAACTAATAATAGAGATTACAAGCAAACTCAAAATGAACCTATAATAGAGATTACAAGCAAATTCAAAATGAACATAAACAGCAAGATTACTTAAAACAAAATACATTAATTTTGGTTCCCACTTGTGTTGATCAAAAATCTACCTAAATTAATAAGTAAATAATTGTACGCTTTACCTGCAAGTGCACAAGGTCAACATAGTAGTATATGGTGCAAGTACAGGATCATTCCCACGAGGATTGCTGAATTTACGTTTAAAAATAATTTCCTTAAGTAAAATGGAGATTGAGTTGATAATAATAAAAAGGGTATGATTTTGATATCCACCACTAATTATATTCAATTAATATAACAATATGCCAATGCTTTGATCATGTTATGTATATCTAATGTTTACCAACTTAAGGGCATAGGTGTATACTCCTTAAGCTATAGATTTCCCTAAGCAACGAGTTAGGCATGGGTGTATACTCTAACTCTTTTCTTTCCTAAAGGATTTAACATGGTATATACTAAGTTGTTCTTTAGAAAAACATATGTTCTATGGAAATCGACAAACACACGAGGCCTAGGGCATGGGTGTATACTCCAGGTTCCCCATGTTGATTAACCTAAGAATCGCGGTGTGGATTCTTTTGTTACTTAAGTTAAACCCAGGACTCGGTCATCCAAATTGATCTAACTAACTAGTCCATACCACATGCACATGTTGATCAGGCACACACATATGAGAAATTTATGCAAGCAGGTATTAATCAAGTTAAATAGCACAACAAGATCATCACAAGGCACCAATATTGAAATATTAATTTAACATAACTAGGGTTTCAATCTAGCCCTACTAAGTAAATTAGCTACACATAGAGTTGATGTTAAACATCTTCATAAAATAAAATAAAATAAAAGAAAAGAATAAACCCGAGACTTGAACTTCAAGAGCTCCTCTTCTTCTCCTCCTCAAGTATATCAATTTTAGAGGCTTAAGAGTCTATTTATAGGCTTTAGAAGTCCTAGACAAAGTAGTAAACCTAGGGATTTCGTAGGGTTTTGAGACCTATTACAATTGGGAGTTGGAAAACCCTAATATGGAAAGAATGCCAATCTAGCCGCCACTTGATATGTCTCTTCGCACGGGTGCGCTCGATCGCAGCCCATGTGCACTCGATCGCAAGTTTGCAATCGATCCTTCTTCTAGCATGCGCTCGATCGCTCCCGGCCTCCTTTATGCTAAGTCCTCTTAGGTACTGCGCTCAATCGCAGGTACCCTGTGATTGATCGCAGTACCATGGAGCTCCAATTTTCTCCATCTTCTCTTTTGAGCTCAAATCACCTAGTTTTACCTAATTTTCTTCCAAAAGCTTGTAAAAGTATGAAAACCACAAAAAAGAATTAAAATGGCCTAATTAATTAAAACCAAAGGATTAAAACATGCAAGTTAAGGGCTGAAAATATGAATATTTTAGCACTTATCACACCCCCAAACTTACATATTACTAGTCCCTTAGCAATACAAAACTAAAAACAGGAATGAAAAACAAAATATAAATCCATCTTTCTTGGAATGTACGATTGCATTTAGCGTATGCAATAAGCCTTTTAAACCCCTAGAAATTCCCTAGTGGACGAGTGAAGTCTTGTGAGGGTTTTCTAGAAATGTTACCCACAAACATCATGCAAGAGTTCATGTTATCCCCAAAAATTAAATGTCACCTCAAGATCATGATTTTCATTCATAAGCAAGCTTAAAAAGATGAACTCCACATTCACAATAAATTGGAATCTCGAAGTGCAATTACTTACAAAGGACATACTAAATCATCACAAGCTTGAAATTTGTGTATAGTGAATTAGTACAAAATTATGAGGCTTCCAAATCTTTCCAATATGCAATGTCTCCTTATCTCAGAATTCATTGAAATTCCTATTAGAGTGACTCATTGGCATATTTTTTTTTTTTTTAATTTTTTTTTTCTTCCTTTTGATCAGGTTGTGCAATGTTGGTTCCCTTTTTTTGTTTTTTGTTTTCCTTTTGATCGGGTTGTGCAATGTTGGTTCCCTTAAGCTTTCTATTTGACCCTTGTAGCGAGTGTTAAGTCAATGACTCCCAAACCAAATGGTTTTAGGGCATTAGGTGTAGAGACACCCCTAAGGATCTACTAACTCGAGTAAAAAAGGCTACAAAACCAACTAACAATGACATTGATCAAATCCAAAATTTTCACCTTTTGACGTGAACACTCAATCCTTTGAGGAAAGAGGTCCAGTTACTCAGTGAAAAGCTTTCAATGATCATTTATTTATTCTTTTTTTTTTTTTTTTTCATCACTATATATGCCATAGTGTCATCTAATAAGTCATCTAATTTCATCAAAGATGCAAAAACACACATATCAGACCTCATGTCATACCTCACAGATTATGTGCTAATGTGCTTGAGTGCTCAGTTCAAACATGTGATTTTCAACTGTCCTAAGCAAGTATCCAAATTAACAAATTCACTCATCAGATTATGTGTTTAAAATTTTAAGCTCACTGATGAATTCAAGCCATAATTCTTTTAGATCAATTTAAAATTTAGGGCAAATATGAACATGCATAAATTTCTTTTCTTCTTTTTTTATTTATTTTTTATTTTTTTAAATAAAACAAACAAACAACACAACAATTACCTTGAAATTGGGACAAAGTGTGTGTGAACATGTGTGCCCATACCCCCAAACTTAAATGACACATTGTCCCCAATGTGTCTAAGTAAAGGAAAGAATGTACCCGGGAGATGGTCAAAATAGTCTTGGAAAGCATGGCTCGTAGCACACCCCCAAACTTGAATTGAAGTACACTTGTCCCTGCAAAATAATAAAACACACAAACAAGTAACAAGAACCAAAACTAAAATTAATTAAAAATTGAACTAAATAAAACAAGAAATAACTATGGGATGCTGCCCAAGTGCGCTCGATCGCACACGTGGTGCGTTCGATCGCACTAACAGAGTGCGGTAATCCCACGAATGGAGCCCTACGCTCGATCGCACGCTGGGTACGATCGATCGCAGTAACAGAATGGAAAGCATAACAAAATATAAAAACACTAAAAACACCAAAATACAAGAAAAGAAAAACAAAATATAAATAAAACAAAAGGATATGTTATGGGGTGCCTCCCATGAGCGCTAAGTTTTACGTCTTCAGCCAGACGGTGGTCCCTTCTCAGTGTTGTCCAGAAGTAGATGCTCCAGGTGGTGGTGGTAACCGGCTTAGGATGGACCGCATCAATTCTTCCAGGGCAGCTAAGTGTTGATCCATGAGTACCTTATCTTCCCGAGCCTCCCTTCTTTGATCAGCTAACTCCCTCCAAAGGCCTACCATTTGTTCACAAAGGGATCAGTATTGGATGGCTCGAATGTCAATTGAGGCCTAATCCTCATCTTCTACTACCGGTTCATCTTTGGCCATTGGCTCGACCTCATCCACCTCTTCCCCATCTTCTGGAGGTGCCCGGGGCATATGGGAGCAACTCTTGTTTCATTGGTGAATGCCAAATATTGGAGTGGTGGTGACTGGCTCATCAGCTGCAGTGCCCTTAATGCCCTTTTTTCTCAGAATGTATGTTATCAACTAGGGGAAAGGCAATCCCCATGAATGTGTGGACTCGGCTCCCCCAATGTGCACTCCATTCCAAAATTTATGGATTTGGTTCCAAATGATGTCGGGAATGGAGTACCAAGCATCCTTGTGGAAGGCGTAAAGAGTTTGGAGAAATTGATCACGCCTTTGAGTTTTGTGTCCCGAGGGGAAGGCATTTCGGTGCAAAATGGAATCCACAAACCACAACCTTCGAGGTAGCTTGGACCGGCTGCCGGCATTGTGGTGGGCATCCACATAGTGCCCTTGGCATATATCTTCAATGATTTCTGCCACATAGTATCGGCGCAGTTGCTCGGCAAGATTTGCAGTTTCTGGAGGATGCTCATCATTGCACTGCAAGGCTGCGGCTATGTTGGCCCTGAACAATTTGGCCTCGTACTTTTGAGGAGAGAGTAGCCAGGTTGTCGCAATCATGGGAAAGCTTGGCATAAAATTCCATGACCAACTTCCAGTAGGCGGTAGAGGTGACCGGTTTAAAGAGCTTCTTGAGTCCCCTTCGCCTAAACTCGGCGACTGCCCATTGAGTCGCCTCATTGTTTTGAAAGTCTTCTCTTATGGCGAAGGTGGCTTCAAATAGCAGCTCCCGCTCCTCAAAAGTGGGTGGGGGAGAGATGGCCTGGGCCTCGGACCCCCTGGATGATGAAGCACGGGTTCTAGGCATTGTGAGCTTGACTGGAGACTTTTGTCGAACAAGTGGTGTGCACTTCTGATGATCACAAAGACAAACTCCGGCCAAAGATGCCCAAAACTCCCTGCAAACACACAAAAATCCCAACACAGAGGCAATGTGTGGATGAACACCCACAATTGCAAACAGAATGAGAAAAATTGAAGGCTGGGGGAGTGTTCAGAGATGGGTGTGAATGGGAATGGGAAAAAGGGTTGTAGGTTAATGTGGTGGAAAATATGGTGGTGTAGTGGCCGGTGATGTGAACTGTGTGGTAGTTGTGAGGTAGAAAGTTTGAAAAATAGAAGAAAAATGGGAGGAGGACGAGTGTGCTAGAGGTGAGTGTGGGAAAAGCTTGTACGGCACCGAGAGGAAAGGTTGTGGGCCAAGGGGAAAAGTGACCTAAAATAGGTCACTTGCCCTGTTGTCCGAGTGCGCTCGATCGTATTCAGCAAGAGATGTGCGTGTGTGGGTCATGTGAGCTCGATCGCACCTAAGATGCGTTTGATTGCACGGACAAAAAGTGTCTTGGCCACCCTTCGGTTACTGCGCTAGATCGCATACTTGGTGCGATCAATCATAGTAACAGAATGTCAAAAATAATTTTTTTTTTTTTTTTTTTTTTTCAGAGAACAAAACAAAACAAAAGTAAGGCAAAGGTCAACAATAAAAATGAAGCATAAAGGATAATTGAGACATATGTGAAGTAAATAAAGTAAAATGAAGAAGACGAGAGGGAGAATGTTACTGCCTTCAGTGGCTTCAGTACCGCTGTTGTGAGTAGATGCGCTTGAGGTTCTTGCCTGCTCAAACACGTCTACTTGTGACTGTAAAGCTCCTAGTGTGAAGAGCTGCACTGAGCTCTTTAGTGTTTGACTCAAGTGCCCCTGTAGGAGCAGGACCTCTTAGAAGTGTAACTGCCTTCATCTGCTGGTGACTCCCTAGGTTAGGTATTGTTTGTGCTGGGAGTTCTCCCTGCTTCCTCTCACTCAGCTCTTTTGCCATTTGTCCCATTTGCACTTCCAGTTTCTGTATGGCTTGCTCAGTCTTTGTGTTGACTTGTTTTTGATCAGCCATGAATTGCTGTTGTGAAGTCACCAGGTTATGTATCATATTTTCCAGTTGGTTCATCTTTGGCTCTTGGGTTGGTTGGCTTGTTTGTTGGGGCCCTTTCTGCTATCCTTGATTATTGCTCCAAGAGAAATTTGGATGGTTGCGCTATCCTGGATTATAAGTATTGGAGTATGGGTTGTTTTTGTGGGGATAGTTGTTTTGTCCCACAAAATTCACCTCTTCTTGTGCTGCAAAAGGACACGTCTAAGTGGTGTGATCTAAATGGGAACATATAGCACATACCTGGATTGGTGTGTCCTATTGCAGGGGTGAGATTTTCTGAACAGTCATGGCCTTGACAAGCATGTCCAATTTTCTATTCGACCACAGCCAACTGATTGGTTGATCCCCCACTGAGGTTTACTTCATACATGCCCTTGCTCTTAATTCCTCTTCTTCCCCTTGAGCAGAATTGTTGTGAGTGTTCACTTAATGTCTCGAAAAGTTCCATAGTTTCCTCACTACTCTTCTCCATAAGTGTTCCTCCACAAGCTGAATCCACCATCCCTTTGTTAGTATCATCTAATCCTTCATAGAAAATTTGTACCTGATCATTTTGAGGGATGTTGTGGTGTGGGCACTTTAGAAGCAAGGAATTGAAGTGGTCCCAGGCCTCAAAGAACAAATCTCCGTCTCGTTGTTGGAACATTTGAAGTTCCCTTTTAAGTTGTTTTGTCTTCTGGGTTGGGAAAAACCTCTTCAGAAACTTGATGGTCAATTCTTCCCAAGTATGAATGACTCTGCAGGCAAGGAATTGTACCACAATTTAACATTATCTTTCAAGGAAAAAGGAAAGAGAACTAACCTGAGTCTCTCTGGAGTTAGGCCTTGGACATGCTGCAACTTGTATAAGTCAAAGAATTCCTTAAGATGCAAGTTGGGGTCCTCAGTAGCTGTGCCTCGGAAATGAGTCAATGCATTGAGGATTTAGGGAGACATGTAATAGCTTCCATCCACCTCTGGTTGATATGCTATGCAAGAGGGTTGATGGAGGTTTGCTGGAACATATGCCTGCTTCATTGGTCTCCTCACCCGTGGTGGATTTGCCTTTAATGGTCTTGGCCTAGTTGGATTCTCTTGCAAATCTTCCATCTCAATTTCTTCTTCTTCTTCTTTGTCTTTAGGTCATTGTTGAATTGTCCGCTCAATTTTAGGATCGAGTGGAAGAACAGTTGAGACTTGAGATCGACGACCTTGCATGAACTGATTTACTTCTTCAGTTAGGCAGCTTCAGTATTGCCGGTTCGGATACTCCCTAGAACTGCGCTCGATTGCAGGTTGGTGCGTTCAATCGCAGTGCGCTTGATCGCACTTGACTGATGATTGATCGCAATCACAGAATGTCAATTCGCAACCTGCAACAGGAAACAAAAAAATTAGGGATATATAAAAAAAAATAATTTTGATTTTTTTTTTTACTAACAACTAAATTAAAAATTGAAAATTAAAATAACAAAGCTAAAGGAAAATAATTTTTAAACAAAATTCGCCGCAATCCCCAGCAATAGCGCCAAAAACTTGTTGATAAAAAATCTACCAAAATTAATAGGTAAATAATTGTACGTTTTACCTGCAAGTGCACAAGGTCAACATAGTAGTATATTGTGCAAGTACAAGATCATTCCCACGAGGATTGCTGAATTTCCATTTAAAAATAATTTCCTTAAGTAAAATAAAGATTGAGTTGATAATAATAAAAAGGGTAGGGCTTTGATATCCACTACTAATTATATTCAATTAATATAACAATATGCCAATGCTTTGATCATGTTATGCATATCTAATGTTTGCCAACCTAAGGGCATGGGTGTATACTCCTTAAGCTATAAATTTCCCTAAGCAACGAGTTAGGCATGGGTATATACTCTAACTCTTTTATTTCCTAAAGGATTTAGCATGGTATATACTAAGTTGTTCTTTAGAAAAGCATATGTTCTATGGAAATCGACAAACACACAAGGCATAGGGCATGGGTGTATACTCCCGGTTCCCCATGTTGATTAACCTAGGAATCGCGGTGTGGATTCTTTTGTTACTTAAGTTAAACTCAGGACTCGGTCATCCAAATTGATCTAACTAACTAGTCTATACCACATGTACATATTGATCAGGCACACACATATGAGGAATTCATGCAAGTAGGTATTAATCAAATTAAATAGCACAACAAGATCATCACAAGGCGCCAATATTGAAATATTAATTTAACATAACTAGGGCTTCAATCTAGCCTACTAAGTAAATTAGCTACACATAGAGTTGATGTTAAACATTTTCATAAAATAAAATAAAAGAAAATAAAAGAAAAGAATAAACCCAAGACTTGAACTTCAAGAGCTCCTCTTCTTCTCCTCCTCAAGTATATCAATTTTAGAGACTTTAGGGTCTATTTATAGGCTTTAGAAGTCTTAGACAAAGTAGTAAACCTAGGGATTTCGTAGGGTTTTGAGACCTATTACAATTGGGAGTTGGAAAACCCTAATATGGAAAGAATACCAATCTAGCCGCCACTTGATATGTCTCTTGCGCACGGGTACGCTCGATCGCAGCCCGTGTGCGCTCGATCACAAGTCTGCGATCGAACCTTCTTCTAGCATGTGCTCAATTGCTGCCGGCCTGCTTTATGCTATGTCCTCTTGGGTATTGCACTCGATCGCAAGAACCCTGCGATTGATCACAGTACCAAGGAGCTCCAATTTTCTCCATATTCTCTTTTGAGCTCAAATCACCTAGTTTTACTTCATTTTCTTCCAAAAGCCTATAAAAGTCTGAAAAACACAAAAAAGAATGAAAATGACCTAATTAATTAAAACTAAAGAATTAAAACATGGAAGTTAAGGGCTGAAAATATGAATATTTTAGCACTTATTAACTTGTAGTTGCCACAAACTGGCTCTCTGAGTCTCTGCATTCAATGATTTAAAATATGTTACATGAACAAGTTAATATAATTAAATTCAGAAAGAGATAAAAGATTAGACCAATGAGAAAAATGCAACTAAATTACACAGCCCTAGTTGCCACAGTCCCACACAATCACTGCATTCAATGTAAAAAAAAATAAAATTATAAGATGTTTTTAACTCCCTTGCAAGATGTCAAGGGAGAATTATCACTTAAGATTATGCAAAAGGATCTTTTAATGATTGTTCAAAAACCAGATCTACAAAAACAATAGGAGGGCAGAATGAACACAAGTTGATATATGATATAGGCTAATAGACTAATACTACAGCTAAACACATATAAGAAAAACCAATATATGTAATGTAGATCAACTTGAAAACAACAAAAGGAAACTGGAAAAGTGAACAAAGTATATGACCTCAATTCCAAGTCTCCATGCAGTTATAACTTATAATAAAGCTTAAAACAGGCTGTTTAAATGTCCAATATTCCAAGTTCCAACAAAGTTAGCAAATGTATAACAATTAATACAGAACATAACATCAAAATATAATGTGACATTCAAATTACATATTTAATAAGCAAAGGAAAGCAGTAAACAGATTTAGTTTTTTTAGAGAATCCCTCACAGAAATGAGAAAACAGCATTCACGGCAAATTCGGCAATTCCACTTTCACTATTTCTACAAACACAAACACAAAGTTAATAAGGTGAAATTATAAGTAAAAAAGAGCTTGGAAATATATAAAATAACATAATCATAAAAGTACTTGCATTCAATGATTTAAAATTAGTTATATGAACAAGTTAATATAATCAAATTCAAAAAGAGATAAAAGATTAGACCAATGAGAAAAATGCAACTAAATTACACAGCCCTAGTTGCGACAGGCCCACATACACACAGTCACTGCATTCAATGAAAAAAAAAACATTGTTAGATGTTTTTAACTCCCTTGCAAGATGTCAAGGGAGAATTATCACTTAAGATTTGGTAATTAAAAATTTCACATGGACCTTTTAATGATTATTCAAAAACCAGATTTGCAAAAACAATGGGAGGGCAGAATGCACACAAGTTGATACATGATATAGACTAATAGACTAATACTACAGCTAAACAAATAAACAGCCTAAAACCTAAACACACATAAGAAAAACCAATATATGTAATGTAGATCAACTTGAAAACAACAAAAGGAAACTGAAAAAGTGAATAAAGTATATTATCTCAATTCCGAGTCTCCATGCAGTTATAACTTATACTAAAGCTTAAAACAGGTTATCCAAATGTCCAATATTCCAAGTTCCAACAAAGCCTACGAAGGTATAATAATTAATACAAAACATAACATCAAAATATAATGTGACATTCAAATTACATATTTAATAAGCAAAGGAAAACAGTAAACATATTTAGTTTTTTTCAGAGAATTCCTCATAGAAATGAGAAAACAACATTCACGGCAAATTTGGCAATTCCACTTCCACCATTTTCTACAAAAACACAAAGTTAATAAGGTGAAATTGTAAGTAAAAAAAAGCTTGGAAATAAATAAAATAACAAAATCATAAAGTAACTTACAGGTATTCGAGACTTTTTCTTAATGTTATGAAGTGCTCTAACCCAATCTGAACCACATAGGAGCATCTGATTAGTATCAGTTGATAATGATGCTCTACGGGGTTCAATAACTCTACCACCCGCACTGAAAGATGATTCTGAAGCAACTGTACTAATTGGAATAACCAATATATCTCGTGCCATCTTAGATAAGATGCGGTACTTTAAGGCATTGGATTGAAGTGCAAAATGGCGAAGAAAATTTAATATATCCAGAAGTTAGAATTGTGATGGTGGTGGAGGAAGTATTAATGGAAGTGCTAAATGGCAAAGAAAATGTAATCCAATTTCAGCACTTCATTTGTGAATTAAGATTACGGGCAACAATATTAGTCACTAGATAAGAGAATTGTGAGCGTGAGTTTAGGTGTGAGTGTCCAATCACATGACTTTCTTATAAGAAAGGATTTACATATGTGTGCTTTGAAAAAAAAAATGCAATAAAGGAATTGAAGTGCTTGTCTTTTCTCTAACGTCTAACACGGGAACAAATTTATGACTTTCTTATTATCTTTGAATTCAAATTGCTTAGAAGAAATGTAAGAGAATTGAAAGAGCTTCCTTTTTTTTCTTTGAAGTTTTTGTGTCCAAATCAACCATTATTAGTGTAATTTATTGTTCCAATTTGAACACGGGAACAACTACACAAAGAGTTGTTCCCGTGTTGAGAATGGATCAATAATGGTGATGCGTTAGGGAATGATCACATCATAACAGCTGTGGTTATCCCCACACCATATTTAACTATTTAAGGGGATGCCTATCTATAAATAGTTAAGGGGATGGAGGACGAAGTCCATTCAGCTTTCTTTTAACTATTTTTCTTTGTTTTCCTCTTGGATTTCCACCCTTTTATCCTTCCAAACACTTTTATTCATTTTACTTCAAATAAATTATCAGGATAAATCAAGTCTTTGGGAGTTGAGCCATGGCTATCAGAACATCGAGATCTCTTGAAGCCATCTTCTCTTCATCTTCTTCCCCCCGTTCCAACTGGATCTATGACGTTTTCTTGTTTTTCAGAGGCGAAGACATGCGCAAAAATTTCACCAACCACCTTTACTTTGCTTTGAGAGATGCTGGAATCAAAATCTTTAAAGATGACAATGAGCTCCAAAGAGGACAATACCTTGCATCCAAATTGATACGGGCAATCCAAGGATCCAAAATCTCTATCATCGTTTTCTCAAGGAACTATGCGGCTTTGAGGTGGTGCATGGAGGAACTTGTGGAAATTATGGAGTGTCGAAGAACTTTGAAGCAACTGGTTCTACCTATATTCTATGATGTTGAGCCCTCTGATGTGAGAAACCAGACAGGTAGTTTTGCAGAAGCATTCGCGAAACATGAAGAGCATTACTTGTTGGACATGGACACAGTTCTCAAGTGGAGAAGAGCTTTTTTGTCTGAGGCTGCTAATTTGTCAGGGTGGGATCTAAGAAAAACGGCAGACGAGTAAGTTCGTATAAGCAATAGTTTTGTCTTTCACCTACTATGTTTTCTATATATACATATATTATAATACGAACATTTGTTTTATTTAAAAAAAAAAGAAAAGAAAAGAAAAAACCAAATCTAACATAGTCAAAGTATAGTCATACATATCGGACATTATAAACAATGGAAGTAAGTTTTTAGGGTGGAACCACCTCAAAACATTTTTGCTTATCTCTTTCTCATTTTTCTCATACTTTCTTGTTTTTATTTTATTTTACTTTATATTCTATCAATTTTTTTTATTTTTTATTTCATTGCTAAAACAATAATCATATATATAAGCTGAATCACTCTTTAGAGGTAGTCTAGAATTGTGACATGTCGTGTGAACCCAATTTTTTTAATGGCTAAACCGGTTTTTTATAGCATAATTTTATAAAAAAAAATAAAGGAGAAACTTCACTAAGCCCCCTTGAACATCCGCCCGATTTTGCAAACCCCTCCTGAACTTCCAAATCTCTCATTTTGAACCCCTGAACTTCCATTTGCTCTCACTTTGGACCTCTCTGTTACTTTTCAACGTTAAATTCAAACCGTTTGACTTTTTATGCCCATTATACCCCTACCCAGCCCACTTGAAATTCCGAAAATGCCCAAAACTACAGCACCCACCCCAGCCCAAACGACACTGTTTTGGGCGTTAAAATTATATATATCTTTTCTTTTAAAACAAAAGAAAAAGAAAAAAGAAAATGAAAGGGAAAATATAAAAAAGCTCCTAAAGCTACCAGTCGTTTTCGATTTAGCCCCCTAATGTTCCAAAAGTGATAAATTAGCCCTCCAAACTATCAAACTATTGCATTTTGGCCACTCCGTTAGTCAAAACCGTCAATTTAGACGGAAACTACAAAACGATGTCATTTTGTTAGGGGTAAGTTACTACAATGCCCTTTTATGAAAAAAAAAATTGGGAAAAATATAAAAAAGCCCCCCAAACTACCAGCAGTTTGCATTTTAGCCCCATAATGTTCAGAAAGTGATAAAGTAGCCCCCCAACTACCAAACAGTTGCAATTTGGCCACTCTGTTAATCATTACTGTCAAATATGATAGAAAATTTAAAACTACGTCGTTTTGACAAGGATAAGTCATTAAAATGCCCTTTTAGAAGAAAAAAAAAATCATATTAAAACAAGCATGCAAAACGGCGCCGTTTTGCTTGAAATTAGGGTTTCCTTACACTTACCAAAACGGTGCCGTTTTGGTAAGTGTTAGGAATTAAAAGAAAAAACCTTAGATCCCACGCAAAAAAAATCCCCAACCCCAATTTATCTCTCCCCCAAACCGCCGGCCACCACGTCGTTCTATCTTCGGTAACCTTCTCCCTCAAGTGAAAAAAACGCAATGCCCCTCTCTCTCTCTCTCTCTCTCTCTCTCTCTCTCTCTCAAAACCGGCTGCCCATGCCACCACCATCCATCACCGCCGGCCAGACCATCAAGTGGCTACGAAGCGCCATCGAAAAGTTCTTACCCATTGTAGAAATCAAACAAAAAAATCACGTTCGTAGATAAACAACACCGATCCGACAGCTATACCATGAAATACAATAAAAAGATTGAGTTATGGGTAAGATTTACAGGCTGTCGGAGATAGACGACGTGGTGGCCGGCGGTTTTGGGGAGAAAGATAAACTGGGGTTGGGGGTTTTTTCGTGGGTCACCTGCGTGGGGTCTAGGGTTTTTTCTTTTAATTCCTAACACTTACCAAAGTGGCATCATTTTGGTAAGTGTAAGGAAACCCTAATTTCAAGCAAAACGGCGCCGTTTTGCTTGCTTGTTTTAATATGATTTTTTTTTTCCAAAAAGGGCATTTTGGTAACTTACCATTGCCAAAACGACGTAGTTTTAAATTTCTCATCATATCTGACGGTAATGACTAACGGAGTGGCCAAATTGCAACTGTTTGGTAGTTTGGGGGCTACTTTGTCATTTTCTGAACATTATGGGGCTAAAATGAAAACGGTTGGTAGTTTGTGGGGCTTTTTTATATTTTTTCCATATATATATATATATATTTTTTTTTCATAAAAGGGCATTGTAGTAAC
>NC_081548.1:6160311-6160473 GCF_901000735.1 Corylus avellana | reverse complement strand
GAAATCAAACAAAAAAATCACGTTCGTAGATAAACAACACCGATCTGATAGCTATACCACGAAATACAATAAAAAGATTGAGTTATGGGTAAGATTTACAGGCTGCTAGAGATAGAATGACGTGGTGGCCGGTGGTTTTGGGGAGAGAGATAAACTGGGGTT
>NC_081548.1:6159707-6160103 GCF_901000735.1 Corylus avellana | reverse complement strand
TTTTAATCATATTTGACGGTAATGACTAACGGAGTGGCCAAATTGCAACTGTTTGGTAGTTTGAGGGCTACTTGATTACTTTCTGAATATTAGGGAGCTAAAATGAGAACGGCTGGTAGTTTGGGAGAGTTTTTTATATTTTTCCCAATTTTTTTTTTTCATAAAAGGGCATTGTAGTAACTTACTCGTAACAAAACGACGTCATTTTGCAGTTTCCGTCCAAACTGACGATTTTGACTAACAGAGTGGCCAAAATGCAACAGTTTGGTAGTTTGGGGGGCTATTTTATCACTTTTGGAATATTAAGGGGCTAAATCATAAACGGCTGGTAGTTTGGAGGGCTTTTTTATATTTTTTCTAAAATGAAAAATATTAAAAATATTAAAAAACTTAAGA
>NC_081548.1:6154761-6159041 GCF_901000735.1 Corylus avellana | reverse complement strand
CGTTTTGGGCTAATAGTCAAACCGTTTAAAAAGTCAAACTGTTTAATCAAACGTTGAAAACTAATAGAGGGGTCCAAAGTGAGAGCAAATGGAAGTTCAGGGGTTCAAAATGAGAGATTTGAAAGTTCAGGGGGGTCTGTAAAATCGGGTGGAAGTTCAGGGGGGGCTTAGTGAAGTTTCCCTCCTAAAAAAAAAAGAAGAAGGAAAACTTCACTTTAGAACCCTGAACTACCACCTCTTTTGACATGCCCCCCACAAACTTCAAAACCTTTCATTTTAGACCCCTGAACTTTCAATTTCTATCACTTTGGACCTCTCCATTAGATTTTAAACGTTAAAAGTTAGACAATGATGTTTATACCCTTGATTTTTTTATAAAATTTCAAATTAATTGTTTTTTTTTTTTAAAAAAAAAACCACAAGGGGACCCACGGTTGGGCCACCTTGTAACCTTTTTTTCAATTTTTTTTTCATTTTTTTCATAAAAAGAAAATTGAAGGGTAATTTTGTCTTTTTAAGAGTTTTAATGTCAAAAATTGACCGGGGGGGTTCAAAGTAATAGAAATTGAAAGTTCAGGGGTCCAAAGTGAAATTTCTCCTATATATATATAACTTGATAATTGCCCAAATGAAAGAAGCTTGTAGAGAGTAAATAAGTCTACAAGAAGAAGAGTTAGCTAAGAAAGTTGTGGCCAAAATTACTGACAAGGTAATATAGTGTTAGGACTAAGCCAACTCTTGTGCTCAGAACAAGTATTACTTCAACTTGAATGATAGTTGTAGTTTGTTATTGCCTTTAGAGGCATTGATAGAATTCAAATCATGGTGGAAATTTATTGATGCGATTTGATATTCCATCAAATCATATGGGAAAAAAAGCCTAGTTGACTTGGTTTATTTTGACCTACCTTTTGCATACATATAGGCCACCTTTTAGTTTTTGAGACAAAAAGAGTGGAAATAACTAGAGAAAATGAAGAAAACCCTTTGCAACTACGATACAAAAAATCCTACTTTGCTAGTTGCACTATAGGTTTGAAAAGAACAAAACATTACTCTTTGTCATGGAATTAAAAGCAAGGGTATTTTTTTTGTCCGTGTGAGAGAGGTTTTGAGTCTATTGGATTTTGGGTTAACATAATTCTGTGGTATAAAAATTTAGTTTCTTCAAACTTTGACCAATTAGTATGGTAAATGCTAATGAGTTAAGGATAATGGCCAAAACTAATTTGTTCTAAGTTTTTACATATTCGCATATATGAAACTTATATTTCAATTCACTCTAGTATAATGTGACTCTACCTAACTTCTTAAAATAATTTCCAGGCATGAAGCTAAGTTTATTAGGAAAATTGTAGAAGAGATTTCAAGAGAACTGAACAACACACACTTGCTTATAGCACTCTACCCAGTTCGAGTAGATTCTCATGTTCAAGACATAACTTTTGGGTTAAATGTTGGAGCTAACGATATTCGCATGGTAGAGATCTTGGGAATGGGCGGAATTGGCAAAACAACCATTGCTAAAGCCATTTATAACCAATTTTTTCATGGACTTGAAGGTAAAAGTTTTCTTGCAAATGTTAGGGAAACTTCCAAGGAACCTAAGGGTTAGGTTCATCTCCAAGAACTTTTTTCTAACATCTTGAAGACAAGCGAGATAAAGATAAGTAGTTTTGATAAAGGAATCAATATGATTAAAGAAAGACTTAGTAATAAAGTAATACTTGTGATACTTGATGATGTAGACCAAATGGAGCAACTGAATGCAATATATAGAAGGCGTGAATGGTTTGGTTTGGGAAATAGAATGATTATAACAACGAGAGATGAGCATTTGCTAAAGGAGCTAGAAGTGGATATTGTATATAGAGTTACAACAATGAATGACATTGACTCTCCTGAGCTCTTTAGTTGGCATGCCTTTAGGAATAGTTATCCTATTGAAGATTATACTGATTTGTCAAGAAGTATCGTTGCTTACTGTTGAGGGTTGTCATTAGCACTTGAAGTTTTGGGCTCATTCCTTTTCTCTAGGAGCATGCTAGAATGGAAAAGTGCATTAGATAAATTGATGAGGATTCCTCATGAGCAAATTCAAAATAAACTTAGAATAAGTTTTGATGGACTAAGCGACAATACTAAAAAGGATATATTCCTTGACATATCATGTTTCTTCATAGGAAAGGATATAGACTATGTTGTAAAAATATTGGATGGCTGTGGTTTTTTTGCAAAGATTGGAATCAGTGTCCTCATTCAGCGGTGTCTTCTTAAAGTTAGTGAGACAAACGAGTTTACAATGCATGATTTGTTGCGAGACATGGGAAGAGAAATCGTTCGTGAAAAACACCCCAACAAACCTGGGAAATGGAGTAGATTATGGTTGCATGAGGATGCATTTGATATATTGACAAAGCACGAGGTAATAAGAACTTTCTCAATTGAAAACAATGAAAGAAAAAGAAAAAGAAAAAAAAAAAAAAAAGAAAAGCATTTTTCTTTTCTAAGATATATGTTATTCGGGAAGCAAATGCGTACTAATTCACACTAATCACATGCCTTGAAAGTTTAATCCATATATTTCTTATTTGAAAATTGGAACTTTTTTTTTTTCTTTCCTAATATCATTCTATTGTTTGTATAGTTGCAAACATGATTACATTATATTAAGCAAAGCGAGATAAATGAAATGATTAATAAGAAAGATTATGTGATAAGTTTGGATAATCACTTGTCTCATGCAATTCTTGTGTTTTTACAGGGAACAAACTCAGTTGAAGGACTTACTTTAGAATTGACAAGTCTAAGTAAGATGAATTTCAATTCAGAAGCATTTATGAAGATGCAGAGACTAAGATTACTCCAACTTGATCACGTACGACTCACTGGAGACTATAAATATCTTTCCAAAGAATTAAGGTGGCTCTGTTGGCATGGATTCCCTCTAAAGTTTATTCCAAAGGACTTTTATCCAAGAAACTTAGTTGTAATTGACTTGCAATATAGCAATCTCAAAAAAGTTTGGGAAAGTCCCAAGGTAAAATAATCAATGATTTATTTATTTATTTAATTATTATTATTATTATTATTATTTATGTGCTCTAATATTGCTCTTTCCTTCCTTTTTCATTGGTTGTTTTCTCATTTGTTTAGCAGTTGCTTGAGAAGATGAAAATTTTAAATCTCAGTCACTCTCATTATCTGAGCCAGACCCCTGACTTTTCAAAACTCCCAAATCTAGAGCAATTAATACTTGAAGATTGTACGAGTTTGCTTGAGGTTCACCACTCCATTGGAGATCTTAGTAATCTTGTTTTGGTGAATTTGAAAGATTGCAAATGCCTTAAAAGTTTGCCAAGGAGTTTCTATAACTTGAAGTCTCTAGAAACTCTCATTCTTTCTGGGTGTTCTAAAATGCACAATTTGGCTGACAACTTGGGGGAGATGGAATCATTGACAACTCTTCTTGTAGACAGAACTGCTATAAGACAAGTGCCTTTTAGTATAGTGCAACTGAAGAATCTCAAATATTTATCTCTATGTGGGTGTAAAGGATCACCGTCTAAGTCATTGCCATCACTCTTTTGGTCTTGGATATCACCAAGGAAAAGTCCTAAGTCAGTCAATCTACTGCCTGCTACACTACAAGGCTTGAACTCACTAACACACTTATGTCTCTGGGACTGCAATTTATTGGATGACGGAATTCCTACAGATCTTTGGAATTTATGTTCTCTTAAAATTTTAGATTTAAGATGCAATAGTTTTGAAAGTCTATCAACAAGCCTAGGTGGTCTTTCGAAGCTTCAAGATCTCAGATTGGCTCACTGTAGAAAGCTTAAATCAATTCCGGATTTACCAGCAAGTTTGATTTTTTTAGATGCAAAACACTGCACTGCACTGGAAAGAATGCCGGATCTATCAAAGCTCTCAAATATGAATGGTTTGTGCCTTACTAACTGTCACAAATTAGTCAAAATTCCAGGTTTGGATAAGCGTTCAAATCCTATTGTATCTGTTGCCATGGAAGGGTGCATGAATCTAACACATACTTTTAAGCAAAGCTTCCTACGGCTACAGGTACATGTTTCTCTCTCTCTCTCTCGTAATTTTTAGGAGAAACTTCACTTTAAACCCCTAAATTACTGCGTATTTTGACAATCCCCCGAGCTTCAAAACCTCTCAATTTGAACCCCTCCGTTAGATTTTAAACGTTAAAAGTGAGACAATGACATTTATACCCCTGAGTTTTTTATAAAATTCCAAATTTGTCCTTA
>NC_081548.1:6153567-6154661 GCF_901000735.1 Corylus avellana | reverse complement strand
TCTCAAAAAAGTTTGGGAAAGTCCCAAGGTAAAATAATCAATGATTTATTTGTTTATTAATTTTATTTTATTTTTATTTTTTTTTTAATGTTCTAGGCTCTAATATTGCGCTTTCCTTCCTTTCTCATTGGTTTTTTTCCTCATTTGTTTAGCAGTTGCTTGAGAAGATGAAAATTCTAAATTTCAGTCATTCTCATTATCTGAGCCAGACCCCTGACTTTTCAAGACTCCCAAATCTAGAGCAATTAATACTTGAAGATTGTTCGAGTTTGCTTGAGGTTCACCACTCCATTGGAGATCTTAGTTATCTTGTTTTGGTGAATTTGAAAGATTGCAAATGCCTTAAAAGTTTGCCAAGGAGTTTCTATAACTTGAAGTCTCTAGAAACTCTCATTCTTTCAGGGTGTTCTAAAATGCACAATTTGGCTGACAACTCGGGGGAGATGGAATCATTGACAACTCTTCTTACCGACAGAACTACTATAAGACAAGTACCTTTTAGTATAGTGCAACTGAAGAATCTCAAATATTTATCTCTATGTGGGTGTAAAGGATCACCGTCTAAGTCATTTCCATCACTCTTTTGGTCTTGGATATCACCAAGGAAAAGTCCTAAGTCAGTGAATCTACTGCCTGCTGTACTACAAGGCTTGAACTCACTAACACACTTAAGTCTCTGGGACTGCAATTTATCTGATGACAGAATTCCTACAGATCTTTGGAATTTATGTTCTCTTAAAATTTTAGATTTAAGATGCAATAGTTTTGAAAGTTTATCAACAAGCCTAGGTGGTCTTTCGAAGCTTCAAGATCTCAGATTGGTTCGTTGTAGAAAGCTTAAATCAATTCCGGATTTACCAGCAAGTTTGATTTTTTTAGTTGCAAAACACTGCACTGCACTGGAAGGAATGCCAAATCTATCAAAGCTCTCAAATATGAATGGTTTGTGCCTTACTAACTGTCACAAATTAGTCAAAATTCCAGGTTTGGATAAGCGTTCAAATCCTTTTGTGTCTGTTGCCATGGAAGGGTGCATGAATCTAACACATACTTTTAAGCAAAGCTTCCTACAGCTATAGGTACATGTTTCTCTC
>NC_081548.1:6148465-6153467 GCF_901000735.1 Corylus avellana | reverse complement strand
AAAAATTATTATAAAAAAAAAATCACAAGGCGACCCACAGTTGAACCACCTTATGAACCTTTTTTTCATTTTTTTTTTAAGAAAAAGAAAATTGAAGGGTAAATTTGTCCTTTTAGGGGTTTTAACACAAAAATTGACTGGGGGTGGGGCGAGTAAATTGCATCAAATTGAAAGTTCGAGGGATGAAATTGAGAGATTTTAAAGTTTGGGGGCTTGCCAAAACGCGTGGTAATTCAAGGGTTTAAAGTGAAGTTTTCCCTAATTTTTAACTAAAATAGAATAAGGGGAAAAAATATTTCTACGCCCTTGAACTATCCACCCATTTGCACTTTGACCTCTTATATTGAAAAAGTGACACTTGACCCCCAAAAACTTCCAAATTGTTGAAATTCAACCATTCTGACTTTTTTTTTTTTTTTTTTTTTTTTCAAAATGCCCCCATCCCAAGTTAAAATAATAATAATAAAAAATAAAAATAAAAAAACTTTGAAAATTAAGGGGTGGCCGGCCACCCCAGTTGGGCCTAGGGGTGGCTTCGGCCACCCGAGACCAGACACTTCTTAATTTTTAATTTTTTTTAATTTTTTTTTTTAATTTTTTAATTTTTTTTTTTTTAAACTTGGGATAGGGCCATTTTGGGAAATAAAAGTAAAAATGGTCGAATTGCAACAATTTGGAAGTTTTGGAGGGGGGGGGTCAAGTGTCACTTTTTAAACATTGAAGGTTAAAGTGCAAATGTGTGGATAGTTCATGGGGGTAAAATATATTTTTCCCATAGAATAATGTGAGGAGTAGGATTTCAACTCAAAACCTCTGTTATGATATCATGTTATCTCGTATTACTTAGTTAATACTTTAACACACATCATCCTCTGCTAACGTAATAGGAATGGGTTATACGTGGAGTTGGTAGAGTGTTTGGTATTGTCCTCCCCGGCAATCAAATCCCTGATTGGTTCACATATCAGTGTGAGGGATCCTCGGTACATTTTAAAGTACCTACTGCTGATCCCATATTGAAAGAGTTTGGTGTATGTGTTGGCTTTGCATCACGTGTTCAAGTATTAGCTTCATCTAAAGGTAGCATGTCATTTATCAACCATACCAAGAATACTATTCAGACTAATTTGTCAGCAACAACTGGTGGCCCATTTGCTCCTGGAGATCACCTATTGCTAGGCAATATTGTTCTTACCAATGATTTTGAGGATGGTAATGAAGTAGAGGTTCTTGTAGAATGGGGGCCTGAAATCATTGTGAAGAAAATAGGGGTCTATCTAGTATATGAAAGGGTTGTAGATGGAAAAGATGAGGATCATGCCATTGTTGTCAGTGATGATGAGGATGACAATAAGAATATAGAAAATAGATGCTCCTCTAAGGGAAAAATGAGATCTCCAAATATGATTGATGATTCACAAACTTTGATGAAAGAGAAAAAGCTCAAAAAGCTTGCTACAGAGGAAAATGAGTATTATTTTTACTCTTCTGTGACAAGATCTCAAAAGTTTCAATTTGAGTAGTTGTAAGATATATATATATATATATATGTGTGTGTGTGTGTGTGTGTGTGTGTGTGTGTGTGTGTGTATTCTTGTCTCACATGTATTGTATAATTATTGAAATATGTCATGCTTCCAAGTGATTGTCAATACAAGTTTCCTCTATAGTCTCCATATGCCATCCCTCATGCTAAATTCTCTTAGAAAATAATCTATGTATGTTACAAGCCACAATAAGTAAATCCTAACATAGTGGTGTCAAAATTACCAAAATATTCTTCATCCTTTTCGTTTATTTTTTTTTTATTTTTTAAGAAAAGAGAAAAAAAAACGCAAAAAGTAGGCATTGGTCAAGATTCATTGTATTTGATAATTTCTTATTCGTATAGTTTCTAATAAGTCACAAGTGTAAAGAGTAAGTAGGCCCTAAATGGTAGCTCAATTGGCTAGAGATCACGCCTCATGAAGCGGAGGTCACTAGTTCGAATCACATTTCTCATTTTCCCTCCTTCCCTTATGTGAATGTGTTAAAAAATAAAAAATAAAAAAAATAAAAAATAAAGTTTACTCTATCTTTTAACTTCAATAATAATAATAATAATAATAAAATAAAAAAATAAAAGGTAACTATGTATTTTTATTTTCCAACTGTACATATCATTTGTAATTATTTCTCTATATATTGAATACACTTCAATAGGATCAATTATCCTGGCAAAATCGGGTAATTCTATGTACCATTTTTTTTATCCTCTAAAGTTGTAGCATGGTTTCTCTAACAAAAAAAAAAAAAACTAATTTCTATGCATCACATGCTATGGAGGACCACGCTACATCAACTTTGAAATGATAAAAACGAGATAAAAAGATGATGTATAACATTATTTGATCAAATCTCTCTTGTTCATCATTTCTTACTCTATCTAAATTCCTCATACAATTCCTGAAACTATATATGAAAGTCATTCCCAAGGAAAAAAAAAAAACACTACTGAGAAGCATATTAGGAAATAATAAGCTATATATATAAACTTTGGATCACACTACAACTTAATGACGCCTATCTTGTCTCCAAGGGTAGCTTAATCTGCTGGATATCGTGTCTCATGAAGCAGAAGTTACTAGATCGAATCACCTTCTCCTTTCCCTTTTCTTGTTTGGACATTTAAAAAACTAAATAAAAAATCGACACCTATCCCATTTCTTTTCTAACAATCCCATTCGGTTTTAGCAAACTAGTGCACAAGAAATTCCATACAACTTAAAAGTTTGCAGTTTTAATTATATTATGGAGATAGTACAATTTGTATTCCCATATTAAAAAGCAGAGATCATTATGGCCATAGGATTGTCGTTTTGATCATTGTTTGTTGCTTGTAGTAGAAAATTAGAAGAACTATCTTTGACACGCATGATGGATGTGTCATGAATACTAAATATTTAATAATTGAAAAACCTCTTCCTATCAGCTTAACCTTTTGGGATAACTGATAATTTAACATGGTATCAAAGCAAAGGTCCTGTGGTCAAATCTTAACTTCATCAAATCACCCTCCATTTTAATTAAATATTTCATAACGATTAAGTGATTAAATTTATATCTACTTACCAGCTTAAGTTTTTTGGATAACTGATAATTTATCTCTTCCCAATTTGCTAGCATGTGATTAGAATCTTCATGCAGGTGGCCAAAGTTTATCTTCATGCTGGTGAACAATTAGGTTATTCAAATTTTATTGAAATTTATATAGTACAAGAGAGGAAGGTTGTGGGGTCCACTTGTCTCGAGTAGTGAATCCTAGTCTACACCTGAGGTTGAAATAATTTTAGAAGTCACTCTTGTGTCCCTCTTGTGTCACTTTATGAATGAGGTGGCTTTAAAATTACCATTTGATTAAAGTCAATAATGATCAATCACAAGCCCAACAGTGATTTTAGAAGCCATATTATTTTCAGAGTGACTAAACAAGAAGAACACAAAAGTAACTTCTAGCATTACTCCTCGAGGTTGCTCAAAGCAGGTTAGCTCTATAGCCTCCTCTAAAATTTGAAAAAAAAATTATAGTGGATCCTCATCTTTTAAATAAAGCCTAAAAGCACAGACTTGTACGTATTAGCATTATTGTCCTATAAACAATCAAATTGTGTTTGAGTTCATAAAATGCCAAAACTTCTATTAAAAGCCATTTCCACCCCCTCTTTATAATGTTAAATTGCCTAAACCCCACCTGCTGTTTGCAAGATAATTTAACAAATATGCTCAAACATAGTATTTGGTACAAATATAGAGCACAAATGGTTTATATTTGAGAACACACATACTGCTATAAATCAATAAATTCAAATCCAATACAAAGAAAACAATAAATGAATTCAATACACTCCACAAACATGAAAGGAGAATTTTAATTGTAGTACTATTGATCTAACTTTAAACCATGACCATGGCACGGATGCCAAAAACAACCATCATCCACCCATAATATATAGGTTTAACGCATTCCTTGGCTACTGAAACAGGAGAAGGTTCTGGAGACACTGTCTGAGGAAGCACTGTTATGGCAAGTTTTTGGTTTCAATTCTCACAATGTTTGGCAACACCACAATTATACCATTTTCTTCCCGAGGTTACTAGTGTAATCACATCATTTCCACTAATCAGGGCCTGAATTCCCAATGGTGCTACACATTGTTGGAAGCCAGCTCCATTGACTTTAAGAACATTATGAACTCCCTCTTTATACTTGAAAACTGCACCAAAAAGTTAATTCTTGCATCACCAATCAAACTTAAAATAAATACATTTACAATTTTTTTTTTTTTTTTTTGAAAACTCAATAAGAAACAAAAAGGATCCACTCGCAACCCCTTAAAAATAAGATAGCCTCAAAGTCGAGTAATGTTATGTATCAAAATCCGAATGAAAATGATTTTCCTTTACAAAAATTTGAGTAATGCAATGAGAGTGGTTCCCCGTCCACTTTTTGTAAAGGAAAAAACTTTCTATTCGGATAAGATATTATCAATACTTTAACGTTCATCCTCACGTGTAGTCTCAAACTCCATCCCAACACCTAAAATATTTAATTAAATTGGAGTGAATTGAAGGAATTAAAGTTCGAACTCATGACCTATGACTCTGTTATCATGTTAAATCGCCACTTATTCTAAAAGTTTAAGCTGATAGGAATATGTAAATTTAATCAATATTTTAACAAAGTATTGATTTGAAAACAAACATGGGCAAATAATACTAAAAAATTATATAAAACAAATATGGTAAGTATAAAAAGTTTATAGAGTTAATTTACCAAGAGTGTCCCCGACATGAAACTCCTTTCCTTGAGTCCAAGCTTGGTAGTCAAAGTTAATGGTCCAACCCTTGTCATCACCAACCACAAATTCTGTGGCCAAAATTGAAGGGACAAGAATTGCTACGATTGCAGGGATGAAGATATATTGGGAAGATGCCATTGATTCTCTTTATTGTGTTGTAGGTC